>NT_165789.2:74730-110528 GCF_000001635.26 Mus musculus
AAATAAAAATGATAGAATTTACATCTATGTAATCTATCTATCTATCTATCTATCTATCTATCTATCTATCTATCTATCTATCTATCTTTCTATCTATCTTTCTATCTACCAATCTATATGTCCATGTATATGTGTATGAATGGGATTTATTAGAGTGACTTAAAAGTTATTGTCTGACTATTCCAGCAATATGGCAAGTTCAAGAATCTAGTATTTGTTCATTCCATGAGGCTGGATGTCTCAGCTGGTCTTAAGAATATGCTAGAATATTAAAGAAGTAGGCTGTAATAACAATGAATGAATGAACTTTCAGCAAGAGAGAAGTCAAGCAGGCAAAGAGTCAGCACTTCTCTTTTCCATATCCTTTTTATAGGATGCCACCACTAGGTGTAGCCCAGATTTTAGGTGAATCTTCCCACCTCAGAAAACTTGGATTTAGGGTAAATCTTCACACCTCAAATGATTCAATCAAGAAAAAAAAAACATCATAAGTGTACCCAGCTGCTTGGATTTTAGTTAATTCCATATATACTCAAGTTGATAACCAAAAATTGCTATCACATTTATTGTGCATAAGAGACTATTTGTGAAGCATTCTGCATATCCCTTGAATTTCTTCCTGGATATTACAAGAATGCAAAGACCCAAACATTCTTTGTTCTCAGGATTGTTTTTGCAGCCAGCAACCTAGAAGGGTAAAACAGTGTGTTGTCCTGGGGATATCAGTGATTTATTTCAAGAGTGGTAAATACTCAAATAGCAGTATTTCCCTCCTAAAAGATATCCTATCATATGTATCTAGGAGACTCATGCTTTCTACCAGCATACACAAGTCTGTCTTATTACCTTGTAAATAGTGAAAAAAAAACCCAGATAATTTGGACATGAGTATGGTTGAGAGCTGTGTTCATTGAAATGAGAAGATTCTTCAGGATCCAACAGAACAAATTCCCAGTATGTATCTTATTCTTAAACTATAATGAGGCCAAGGATTGAAAATAATATCCAATGTCCTTTGGTTTCTGTTCACCTTCAGGTGAGAGGATGGAGACCTATTATTGTGATATGAGGCAGTAAACCCTAAGAGTTCAATCTGTCATGGTTACAATGGCTGTAACTGCCGAATCAAAGAACATACAAGGTAAAATAGTGTCAGTAGTGAAGATATAGAGCATAGAGTAGAGAAAAATATTTGAAGTTTATTTGTTGAACCCAAGCAAGTGTTTACCAGAAATCCAACAGAAATATAAAACTTTGGTACAGAATCTCATTCTCACTGCATATCCTGGTCATTCACTTCTACTATATACCAGTCTTATGTGATACAACAGCAACAGTAACAATAGCAGCAACAATTGAATATGTTGGGGAGTTTAGGGAAGAGGAAAGAGTCAACATTTTGCAGCTCTACTAGATATGTAGGCATTAAGTTCCTGTTGGACTTCATCCCATAAGAGTGATAAAAATATTGAGGACTTTATGTGTTGGTATTTAGAAAGTACTTGTTGACTTCTGGACATTTTCTTGTTTCTATACTTCACATAGGTAAGAGACAGAATCAGCTCTCGAGTAAGGAGGAAAATGGAGGAAAAATAAACCTTTCCTGCAACTTAGGCTTACAGAAAGGGTAAGATAATTAATCCTCTCCTAAGATTGTTAGTAAGACAGATTTTCCAGCATCACAATTTATTTTTTGTTTATGGGGTTTTTCTTTCTTTATTTTGTATTTTTTCATACAATATATTTTGATCATATTCTTTTCTCTCTCCCAACCCCTTTAAAATTTTCTTCATCTCTCAACTTCATGTTCACCTCATTTCAAACAACAACAACAACAACTAACCCCAAAGTCAAAATAAACAGGACAACCAAGCCTACATTGTCTCAAAAAACAAATAAAATGCAAATGCCAAAAAGGACACACACACACACACACACACACACACACACACACACACTACAGTTATAAATTCTGTATTGTGTTGACCAACTACTCTTGAACATGGGCACCACTCTAGAATGTCATTGATATACTGAGAGGCCAAACTTGCTCCAATTTGGAACCAACTTTCAACTTAAAAGAAAAAGAGCCTGAGAACTTGACCTGTAGCTGAACCCAAGCTGCATCCAAGTACTAGGAAGGACCCCATGGCTTGTCCTTGGCCCATACCTCGGAGTTACTCCATAGCATCTTCCTAGCAACAGCCAATATGATTACTATAATTGTTTCAAGTGTACTTTCAGACTCTTTGTGATTGATTATGGATTTGCTTCAAAGCACCCACCTGTTGGGTTACAGTAGTCATCCAATTAGATGATTGCCAGGCTAAACACCCTCTCACTTGCTCACCATTTCCTATAAAACTTTGTCCCACTGAGGGCTGGGGCTGCTTCGCTCTCCTGTCCTGCTGCTATGCAGAAATGATTAAGAGAAACTTAATAGTTTCTGAGAATGAGGAGTCAAGGCATGAGATAGTGTTTGTTCATGGTCACACCAGGCTAGCTGAACTCAAGGTATTGACTAGAGATATAATCTCATCTGAAGTTCAGAGTACTCTTCTAAGCTTACTGATTACTGGAAGAATTCATTTCCTTATACTTCTATGACTGAGGATCAGAGAATCACTAACACATGCTTGAAGCACTAGGGTAAATGCTTAAATCTGAATTTTAAAGTTCATTTGAGGAACCAGTTCCACCCAGTCACTAATGTAAGACTATGGTACAAAACTTCAGTTAAAAAATGACTAAGTTTGGGAAATATATTGTGTAACATGGTTATAATAGCTAGTAATTATTTTTAATTTGAAATATGATAAAATGGCAAAATTTCAGTGTCCTGAGTCACATTCTAATTGTAACAGCAGAGGGTGATGGGTATGGTTAATTAATTTGATTACGGTACACATTACAAAGTATGTACATATATCAGATCATCATACCATATACCTTGTATTTACACAATTTCACATGTTAATTATAACTTAATAAAGGTGGAAAAAAGTAGGACTTCAAAATAGAACTTTTATGGGAAACAGTTTTCTATGTAGAAAGTATCTTTTTTCAGGAAAATAGTTTCTGATAGGTGATCTAGGACTGCATTATCCAAGCAAAATCAGCAATTAGAAAGAATTGTCAAGACTCAAAGTGTGAAAAAAGTCTACAGAATGAACAATTTGTTTCTTCTACAGATATATTGAAACAAAGCAAACATTTAATTAAAACAACTTAAATATATTTAGTCTTAAATATAAACTGTGCTTGGATTTTGATTCAAAATGATTGTTAAAATATAGGAAACAAGGGAATTTGAACATTGACTTGATGTTTGAAACCATTAAGGGAATACTGTTATTTTTAGATGTGATATCTTTAGATATAATTAAGATATGGATGGCTCAGTGGTTTTAAGAGCACGTTACATTTTTTGCAAAGGATCTGGGTTAAGTTTCTATCACCCACATTAGGCGACTCATAACTCCTGTAACTCTTTCTCCAAGGGTCTCCAACACCCCTTTGTGGCTTCTTAAACACACACATGAACATACATGTGTATACACACACACACACACACACACACACATACACACCATTAAAATATTAAAGGCTAGAGAGATGGCTCACCAAGTGATTAAGTGTGCTTACTGCTCTTTCTGAGGACCCAGGTTTAGTTCCCAGAACTGATATAGTAGCTCACAACTGTTTCTAACTCTGGTTCTAGAGTATTTGACACACTTCTGACCTCTTCTGGCACCAGGCATGAAAGTGGTATACATGCATACATGCAGTCAAAACGTTCATACACCTAAAATAAAAACAACTCAAAAAATATAAAGCTTTAGACAAATGATTATTTTTAGATATGATATTATGGTTATGTTTTAAAATGTATCCTTATCCTTTACAGATATATGTTAAAATATTTGTGAATGGTATGATACAATTAGTTTTGTATCAAAATGAAGGATAACTAATTAGTTAGAGGGTTCAGTGGAAATAAGACTGATTTAAAAAATTTAGTCTTCTCCCTTGAGCAATGAAGTGTATGACAGTGCTGGTCAGTGAGACAAGGAAATCAGAAAAAGAAACAAGGAAACCCAATGGCCTAATGAATATGTCATTTATCTTCAACCAGAAGGAGAAATCAAATTTTTAAAAATTATTTTATTGTTTGAAGATCTAATAAAAGGGAGAGAGTATTTTTGCAAAATAACCTCAAATTAGATATTGAAGTTTTCTTATTCAGCCACTCAACAGTATAACACAATTCTAAGCATCAAAATAAATGTTCTATAGCTTCCTTTTTTCTTTACCCTTTTAGTTCTCTCTTACATATGTTAATTATATAATAATGGGTTTCATTATGACATATTCCTACATGTGTATAATGTGTTTGGGCGCTGGTGAAATGGCTCAGCTGGTGAACACCTACCGTGAAAACCTGATAATCTGAGTTTGATCCCCAAGACCATAGTAGAAGAAAAGAACTGACTCTTGGAAATTGTCCTTTGACTTTCACATGCACATTAAGGCCTGCACATGCATACACTCTACCACACATCATAGAGACACATAATAATAGTAGTGGTGATGGTGGTGGTGTGTAAGTAGTAGTAGTGGTAGTAGTAGTAGTAGTAGTAGTAGTAGTAGTAGTAGTAGCAGCAGCAGCAGCAGCAGTAGTACTAATAAACAGATTTCGAGTATTTTTATCATATACATACTGTCCATTAACCTCTGTTGTACTCCGACCACTCCCAGCCGATCCCTTTCTGCTCCAGCTGCTCTTCTTACTATGTTAATGTTTTTATTTTTTTTTGTGACTCATTTTATTCTACTATTATTTCTTATAAGATCCAGGCTGAGTGAATATTGGCCAAAACCATGAGCTCCTTGCAAGTGGTAACACCACTGAAGCAAATGTGTCTCCACTCCCCAGCAACCACTAACTGCCTATAGACAACTCAGGAAAAATATGGAATGCTTCACAAATGCCATCCTTGCTCAAGGGCTATTCTTATATTTTCTGTGACATTCCAGTTTTCATATATGTGCTGCTAAAGTAAGCACTCCATAGCATCTTAAGTTTTTTTTCTTGAATAAGGAACTAGTTATTTTGTGAATTAAACTTTAAAAAATTTTAATTATAAAAATTAAACTGTCAAAAATTATTGAGTATCTATAACCATGCCTTTTGTTTATCTTAAATTAGCAATTATATGAGCTTAAAAACTGGCTCCTTTTCAGAACAAATGAGTTATGTCTCATTTCTTTATAACACCTTTTTGAATATTTGCAGATGGTGATCCTGCCACACTAAAATCATATTTTCAGGCTAAAATTTCTTTATTTCTTTGATTTTTCCATCGTATCATGTCTCTTGCCTCCTGGGTCAATACTAGTTTACTTATGTTCTGCTTAAAGTTTAGGGCTCAGTCTGTTTTGTTGCAGGGTAAGTATAGCTGTTATTGCAATTCATCACTTTTGCACATATCCGAGAGTTAATCTGGAGCAGTTATTCTACTAATGACCCCATATAATTAACCCTTATGATGTCTAATTAAAAATAAACACATATCAGTGTTCCTATGTTTCCCCATGGAACTGTTCTAATTCATATTTGTCCTCTAGCTACAATTTTACATAAGATATCCATAGGGCAGTTAATTTTGGAAACGTATGACAAAAATTTGAAGTTCAGTTCTTAATTTACTTTCAATAAGCTCTCTTTAGATTCCATTTTATTATGTCCATTTATTCTTTCACCTCTAACAATGTTCATAGGCAATATTGAATGTCAAACCTTTAAAATGGTATGATATAAGTTAACCCTATCCTCAGACCTAATCAAGTTAGGTCTTAACTCTGAGCCTAGAAAAAACCAGGAGAACTCTTTGTCCTTTGTCTCCCACCCTCCTCTGTGTGTGTGTGTGTGTGTGTGTGTGTGTGTGTGTGTGTGTGTGTGAAATACCACAGTTATATGGATTAGAGAAATACAGGATAGGCCATGTCAGCATATCTTAACATGAATTTACTTATCTTAAGATCCCATTGACTACCAGGTTCTGATGCTTTTTACTTAGTTGTTAGAGACAGTAACACTCTGAATTTAGACATTTTTTCCCCTCTAATACTACGAGGTAAGTCTAAAATAATTACCACATTTCCATCTGTCTCTTGAATTTTGTAATCAGTTATATTAATGTCACACTAAAGATGGATTTGTTTAAAGACAGAATGGAATCAGAACTACATTCTGTTTTGATAATATGTAGTAGGAAATAGATTATATTACTCCTTATACATAAAAGTTTAACAAAGTATTTTCTGTAATAAATTTCTACTATGATATATTTTTTCTTTGAATCTATTATTCTAGTGAATTACTTTAATACATTTTTCCTAATATTTAACCACCTTTGTATCAGTAGCATAAAACTAACTATTGTGCTCAATTAATATTTCATGTAAGAGTTATGCATTTATATTTGTTTTTTTACTTGGTCATGTGTTGCTGGATGTCTAGGCTGATTATATTTCTTTTTTATTAAACTAATAAATTTTATTTTAAAGTATACAATTCAGTACTGACATTTTTAAGTCATCAAAATAATATTTAATAGTTAAATGCCTCTTAAATATACATGATATCTTCTGAAGCTAATTTACACTCAATCCGTTTTAAAAATCTATTTGAAACATTAAACATGATAGAAGTTGAAAAAATTCTCTTATGAAGTCCTCTAAGAAAGACAATAGCAACAGTTCCTGATTAGGCAGAAACCAGTCCATCTCCAAGGGAGAATACACAGTGTAACTGTGGCTTCATAAAATGAATTGGGTAGTGTTCCTTCTGTTTCTATTTTGTGGAATACTTTGAAGAGTATTGGTATTAGGTCTTCTTTGAATGTCTGATAGAATTCTGCACTAAACCTATCTGGTTCTGTTTTTTTTTTTTTTTTTGGTTGGGAGACTTTTAATGACTGATGATATTTCTTTAGGGGTTATGGGACAGTTTAGATGGTTTACCTGATCATGATTTAACTTTAGTACCATTATCTGTCTAGAAAATTGTCCGTTTCATCCAGATTTTCCAGTTTTGTTGAGTATAGGCTTTTGATCTGATGATTTTTTTAATTTCCTCAGTTTCTGATGTTTTATCTCCTGTTTCATTTCTGATTTTTTAATTTGGATACTATATTTGCCCTATATTGTGGTTAGTCTGGCTAAAGGTTTATCTATCTTGTTGATTTTCACAAAGAACCAGCTCCTGGTTTTGTTGATTCTCTGTATAGTTCTTTTTGTTTCTACTTGGTTAAGTTCAGCCCTGAGTTTGATTAGTTCCTGCTGTCTACTCCTCTTGGGTGAATTTGCTTCTTTTTGTTCTAGAGCTTTCAGATGTGTTGCTAAGCTAGTGTATGCTTTCTCCAGTTTCTTTTAGGAGGCACTATGAGTTTTCCACTTAGCACTGCTTTCATTTTGTTCTTTAAGTTTGGGTATGTTGTACCTTCATTTTTATTAAATTCTAAAATGTCTTAATTTCTTTCTTTATTTCTTCCTTAACCAAGTTATCATTGAGTAGACAGTTGTTCAGCTTCCATGTGTATATGTGCTTTCCATTGTTTTTGTTGGTATTTAAGACCAGCCTTAGTCTGTGGTGATCTGATAGGATGCATGGGATTATTTCAATCTTCTTATATTTGTTGAGGCCTGATTTGTGACCAATTATATGGTCAATTTTGGAGAAGGTACCATAAGGTGCTGAGAAGAAGGTATATCCTTTTGTTTTAGGATGAAATGTTCTATAAATATCTGTTAGATCCATTTGGTCCATAACTTTTGTTAGTTTCAATGTGTCTCTGTTTAGTTTGTGTATCCATGATCTGTCCTTTGATGAGAGTAGGGTATTGAAGTCTCCCACTATTGTGTGAGGTGCAATGTGTGTTTTGAGCTTTAGTAAAGTTTCTTTTATGAATGTGGGTGCCCTTGCATTTGGAGCATAGATGTTCAGAATTGAGAGTTCTTCTTGGTAGATTTTTCCTTTGGTGAGTATGAAGTGTCCTTCCTTACTTTTTTGATTATTTTTAGTTGAAAGTCGATTTTATTTGATATTAGAATGGCTACTCCAGCTAGTATTTTTTGGGACCATTTGCTTGGAAAATTGTTTTCCAGCCTTTTACTCAGAGGTAGTGTCTGTCTTGGACATTGGGGGGATTTTCCAAGTATGCAGCAAAATGCTAATCCTGTTTATGTATCCAGTCAGTTAGTATATGTTTTTTTTTTTTAATTGGGGAATTGAGTCCATTGATGTTAAGAGATAGTAAGGAATAGTGACAGTTGCTTCCTGTTATTTTTGATGTTATTTTTATGTTCGTGTGGCTATCTTCTTTTGGGTTTGTTGAAAGATTACTTTCTTGCTTTTTCTAGGATGTAGTGTCCCACCTTGAGTTCGAGTTTTCCATCTATTATTCTTTGTAGGGCTGGAATTATGGAAAGATATCGTGTAAATTTGGTTTAGTCATGGAATATCTTGGTTTCTCCATCTATGTTAATTGAGAGTTTTACTGGGTATAGTAGCCTAGGCTGGCATTTGTCTTTTCTTGGGGTCTATATAACATCTGCCCAGGATCTTCTAGATTTCATAGTCCTTGGTGAGAAGTCTGGTCTAATTCTGATAGGTTTGCCCTTATATGTTACTTGACCTTTTTCCCTTACTGCTTTTAATATTCTTTCTTTGTTTAGTGCATTTGGTGTTTTGACTATTATGTGACAGGAGGAATTTCTTTTCTGGTCCAAGGAAATTTCATTCTCTTCTATACCCATTATCCTTAGGTTTGTTCTTCTCATTTTGTCCTGGATTTTCTGGATGTTTTGGGTTAGGACCTTTTTGCATTTTGCATTTTCTTTGACTGTTGTGCCAATGTTTTCTATGGTATCTTCTACATGTGAGATTCTCTTTTCTACCTCTTGTATTCTGTTGCATATATGACTCCTGATCTCTTTCCTAGGTTTTCTACCTACAGAGTAGTCTCCCTTTGTGATTTCTTTGTTGTTTCTATTTCCATTTTTAGATTCTGGAAAGTTTTGTTCAATTCCTTCACCTGTTTGGTTGTGTTTTCCTGGTAATTCTTTAAGGGATTTTTGTGTTTCCTCTTTAAGGGCTTCTAGCTGTTTACTTGTGTTCTCTTGTATTTCTTTAAGGGAGTTATTTATATCCTTCTTAAAGTCCTCTATCAGCATCATGAGATGTGATTTTAAATCAGAGTCTTGTTTTTCTGGTGTTTTGGGTTATCCAGGGCTTGCTGTGGTGGGAGAACTGGGTTCTGATGATGCTAAGTATTAGCTGGATTTGCTGTCTCTGACTGTGACTTGTTCTTCCTGCAAGCCTGTGCGTCACTATTCCTGGGAGACCAATTCTCTGTAGGAGGAATTTGGGTATGGAGAGCTGTAGCACAGGATCAGCTCCAGGGTGCAGACCGACACCAGAAGGATCCTTTCCCCAGTTGTTCCTTGGTTCCTGTGTCCTGATGGCTCTGGGAGGGTCTCTCTTTGCCCAGGAATTTGAACAGATGTGGTTGTTTTACCTGTGCTCACAGGTGTGTTGGCACTCCTGGGAGACCATCTCTCCCGACGGTATTTGTGTAGGAAGTGCTGTGGCACAGAATCAGCTCTGGGTGCTGCAGCGATGCATTCATATTTGTAAATGAGCTGAATATGTCACAATCATGAATGACTTTGCCTGCTATGGATGCTGTGATCATGCTACCTTCAATGAATATATTAAAGAACACCTTTTTTCTGTTCCTAGAAAGATTTTAAAAAATTGAAATCAGCATGGTTTCCTTAGCAAGCTTAGTCACTCTTGCCTGTAAAACTATCTGAACAAGGAATATTTTGTGTAGGGATTTTAAGAAATAGTTTTTAATTCATGGATCATAATCAAGCACCATTCTACATTTTAATTGGGGTGAGTAAATATTGATAAAGTTGAAGTTACTTAGTTGTGATAAAGATACCCTCCATGTTCTTCTGAATAATTTTGTCTCTTTGATCTAAATTTAAAAAGTGTGTTAACAGCCAATCAAAATTCAGAATTGTAGAGAGGCCAGTCTCAACAGATATGGCTGAAAAAACAGCTCTAGCACCCAAGGCTCAGAGTACATTGCAGAAGATGGGACAAAAGATTGTAATAGCCAGAGAATCAGAAAGTTTGCTGTGAGATTGTGTCTCCTAAGAATGTCAGACACTACTTACATCAAGTCTCACCAACATGACTGCTTAAACATAAGCTGAACAAGGGTAACAGCAATAAACATGGTAAATTGGATAGTGGAAAGCCCATGTGGACTCAATCTTATATACAAAGAACTACAGGCAACTAAGGAATGCTGAAAGTGGGAGAAATAGTTTTTCACAGGAAAGAACACAACAACTAGCTATCCAGTACCATATGGTCAGCCCTGAAAGCATACATATAAGTAACATACAGAAGGATAATGTTTTATTTATATAAATATATATATATATATTTAGGAATATATATATATATATATATATATATAGTCCCTCAACAGATGAATGGATACAGAAGGATAATGTTTTATTTATATATTTAGGAATATATATATATATATATATTCCCTCAACAGATGAATGGATACAGAAAATATGGTACATTTACAGAATCGAGTACTACTCAGAAGTTAAAAACAATGAATCCATGAAATTCTAGATGCATCTAGAGGATATCATCCTGAGTGAGGTAACCCAATCACAAAAGAACCCACAAGATATGCACTCACTGATAAGTGGATAGTAGCCCAAAAACTTAAAATACCCATGATAAAATTTGCAAAACACATGAAAATCAAGAAGAAGGAAGACCAAAGTGTGGATACTTTACTCCTTCTTAAAATGGGGAACAAAATACTCATGGAAGGAGTTACAGAGACAAAGTTCGGAGCTGAGATGGAAAGAAAGACCATCCAGAGACTGCCCCACCTGGGAATCCATCCCATATACAACCATCAAACCCAGACACTATTGCATATGCCAGAAAGATTTTGCTGACAGGACCCTGACATAGCTTTCTCTTGTGAGGCTATGCCAGTGCCTGGCAAATACAGAAGTGGATACTCACAGTCATCTATTGGTTGGAACACAGGGCCCCTAACGAAGTATCTAGAGAAAGTACCCAAGGAGCTAAAGGGATCTGCAACCCTATAAGAGGAACAACAATACGAACTAATCAGTACCTCCCGCCCCTGTCCAGAGCTGTGTCTCTAGCTGCATATGTAGCAGAGGATGGCGTAGTTGGCCATCAATGGGAGGAGAGGCCCTTGGTCTTGTGAAGATTATATGCCCCAGTACATGGGAATGCCAGGGCCAGGTAGCAGGAGTGTGTCGGTTGGGGAGCAGGGCAGGGGGAGGGTATAGGGGGCTTTGGGGATAGCATTTTCTCTCTTTAGTTTCAGGGTAATTTTAAGTCTAAATTTTCATTTTAAACATAATTCAAAAAATCTGTGAGAACTAATATTTTACTTATTGAAAAAAGATATTTATCTTGCAGCTCATGCTTTGTTCTACTGCTTTGATATTTTTAAAGACGTGATCAAATTAGATGATGAAATCTAAATGGCTCAAGGTTTTTTTTAAAAAAATATTTACTTTGTACTATCATTTTATTTCAAATTTTCCATTTAAATGTAGAAAAGTGTAGAAAATCATAGTGGTTAGTGACATCAACTGTGCCTGCATTCAGGCTTAATGACTATACAATATTTTAAATTAATTCTTTAAATGAGTCTACATGTATTAAAGGGTTAATATCTAATTAGGATTTTTATGAAAAAAAGTTCAATGTATAACTAAAAGGTAAATGATCAAAATGTGCTAATTTGAAGATTAAGTTAAAAGTAATTGCCTTAAATACTAGCCCAGCTGAAAACTAATTTTCAACAGATGTTTTAGAGAAATGTAGATTTAACAAATACTGAAGATTAAATGTTGTCCACTTTAAATACATATGAAATAAACCTATATAAACACAATTTTAAGTATTCAAAGGATAACTTTGAATTAATATTCATAACTTTGAATTAATATTAACTTTGGTTAATATTCAACATGCTACAAAGTTATAAAAAATTTAAGCATATTTTCATTAACTAAACAGTATTAAGTATAAAGTAAAATTAATAAGACATACAGGAAGAAACTGATAAATTTATCACATAATTATTTTAGCAAACTTTTTTGTAAAATTATTTTTCTTTTTTTTTTATTATGTATAGTATTCTGCCTGCATATATTCCTGCAGGCCAGAAGAGGGCACAAAATCACATTACAGATGGTTATGAGCCACCATCTTGTTGCTGGGAATTGAACTCAGGACTTCAGTTAAACGCATCTAGTGCTCTAAACCTCTGAGCCATTTCTTTTGTTTTTGAGATTATAATATATATCATTTCTCCTACCCTTTCTGCCCTCCAAATCCTCCCATATACCCACCTCTTCTTGCTCTCTTTCAAAATTATGGCCTCTATTTTCCTTTTTTTTAAGGAGACATGAAAAATGGTATTGTGAAAAAAATGAACTGCTTTATGCAGTCATTCACATTACTTTTTATAATAAATATATGGTGTTTTCCTTCTATACCAAAAATTCTCTACTGAACAAAATATGCTGGATTTGGTTAAATTTGTTAATGTAGCTCATAGAACTCATAGAAAGTATTTTATTTTTTTAAAATTATCTTGTTGGGCAGTGGTGGCACATGCCTTTATTCCCTGCAATCAGAAGGCAGAGGCAGGTAGATCTCTGTGAGTTTGAGGCTAGCCTGGTCTACAGAGTTATTTCCAGGACAGCCAGGCCTTATTTGTGTGTGTGTGTGTGTTGTGTGTGTGTGTGTGTGTGTGTGTGTGTGTGTGTGTGTGTGTGTGCATGCGTGCATGCATTCATGCCACATATGCATGTAGTATTAGATGACAACTCCTTGGAGTTCAGATGCCTTCTACAATCTTATATCTTTTTTATTGCTGAAGAATTTGATCAAATTTGGGTCATTAGGCACATGTGTAAGTATTTCTACTCATTGAGCCATCTTACTGTCTAGTAGAGAAATCTCTTTCTTGCATTTACCATTTATTATAAAAATATTACAAAGAATACAAGTGAACAGCCAGAGCTAGACATGAATAAGATAAGTTATGGAGGAAGGAATGCAGAATTTCCATGTCTTCTTTAGATGAATTACCTTCCAGGATCCTCTATGTGGGAAGCCTCCATTTGGACTGCAATCTAAAAGCTCTTTAAACCTGACTTGGGTATTGTTTTGTTTGATGTTATTGGATACAGAGTGTGTAAGAGTACAAGTGAAAGGGGCAGCTACCCAAGGGTAGGTAACCTTAGATGTTGTTCTTCATAGGAACTCTATCTTGATTTTTGAGACATAGTCCTTATTGTCTTAGAATTTACCAATTATTTTATGCTGGCTGGCAAGCAAGTCCCAGGAATCACCCTGTCTCCAATTCCCCAGCACAGGGATTACAAGAACAAAGCACAGTTCCAGACTTTCTGTATTTCCTCGGCTTGAACTCAGATTCTTATGCTTGCAAGCCAAACACTTTACCAATTGAACTGTATCGTCCCAGCCCTGTATAGTTGGGGTTTATGAAGGCCTCATTATATTATTTTAAATGATTTCTTGTATAATTACCCATTGATAATCAAATAAAATTTTAATCTCTCTCCTCTTTCTGAAGTTGAAAGTTGGGAAATGGAACTAAAGGTCTAACCTTCTAATCATGCTCTGGTCTTTTTGCTGACCAAACCCCATTCTGAAGTAGTATAGGAATATCTAGTCATTAGTTTTGTCATCACACAAGACTGTCACATTACTTTGGAGATATTTGTGGTTGTTTAAATTAGAATGGCTCCTATAGACTCATATGTTTGTATACTTAGTTCCCAGTTAATTAACTGGGAAAGACTAGGAGGTGTGGCCTTGTTGGAGGAGGTGTGTCACTGGGAGTAGTCTTTGAGGTTTTAAAAGCCTACACCAGTCCTTTCTCTCTCTCTCTCTCTCTCTCTCTCTCTCTCTCTCTCTCTCTCTCTCTCGCTCTCGCTCTCGCTCTCTCCTACCTGTGGATCAGGATGTAACTCTCAGCTATTGGTCCACCACCTGTCTGCATGCTCAAGCCCCCAATTAAATCCTTTCTTTGATAAGAGTTGCTTTGGCCATGGTGTCTTTTCACAACACTAGAACAGTAACTAAGACAATGTCAAAGAATTTTTAATATCTTTGAGCCAGTATTTAGGATCAGAGATAAAATAGTCATGCTAGTATGAAATAATACGTACAATGTTAGCCACATAAGATTATATCACCTAGTGATTTAGCAGCTTTTCTTGCTTATCTAGCTATATGATGTTCACACAATAAAATTGCCTAATGAAACATTTCTTAGACCACATTTTTATCATTAAATCATTACTTGTTAATATTTATTTTATTGTAGTATCACAGATAAATTCCCTAGTTATACCACCTTCAGGCAACTTGTTCTTTCTCTTTATAAACTGTGAGACTTTTCTCCTAAGGTAATCTTAATTTACTTTATTTCTCCAGATAGGAATTTTCTCCTCTTACCTTTAATAGTCCTCTACCAATAATTGTTTATCTTTAATTTCAAAAATTATAGTTATTATTTATTTAAATATTTGTCATTCTGTTTTCCTTTTTTTTCTTTCTGAGACTCATATTACCCATATACTTCTATCAAAAATATCTTCAAGACTTTATGTTATTACATTTATTTTTTATTTACTTAGATTTTTGTGTGTGTGCATACGCATACACATGTGCCATGGCACATGTGTGGAGGACTGAAAACAACTTGCAAAAGTTGTTTCCCTCTTCAACATGTGAGTTCTAGGGATTGAAGTCAGGATATTGGACTTGGTAGCAAGCACTTTTACCCACTGAGCCATGCTGCTGGCCCAACTGTTTTTCATTGTATTTCCATTTTTGGTTGAGATAGTTTTTCAATTGTGTTGTATAATTTGTTCGTTAACTCTATAACCATACCCATTCTTTATTGTATTTTAAATGCCAATCTTCTATATCTAAATATTATATTATTTTAATATGAGTCTACCTTGATTTTTTTGTTTGTTTTTGTTTTGTTTTGCTTTAAGTTTTAAAAATCAAGGCTGGAGAGATGGTTCAGAAGTTAAGAGCACATGATGGCCAGAAACACCTGTAACTCAGTTCCAGCGAATGCTATGATCTTTTCTGGCCTCTACAGGCATTACATGCACGTGATATACAGGCATATATGGAGGCAAAACACTCATTAAATAGTTTTTAAATATAAAAATAAAGTTAAATGATATGTAATTTATGTACACTTAAATACACAAATTATATTTTGATGGTATTTGAGAAAAGTTTATAATTATGTAACTATCATTTCTATCATTCACAAAATACTTTCAAGCTTCCCAGTCCTCAGCTCCATTTACTTTCTGCCTGTTTGCATTTGAATTCTGTGAAAATTTGAGTCATATAACAAAACTATTTTGTGTCTGGCTTCACACTTAGCATTTAAAAAAAGCTCAGCACTGTTATCTTTTTGTGTATAGGTGATTCATTCTTTATTATTACTGTGTGGTGTTCCACTGTATGGACATATTACTATGTGTTTATTCATTTTTCTGTTACTGAAAAATTTTGCTTTTTTTTCCAAGTTAATGTTAATATAGCACATTAATTTCTCATTGCTAATGACAAAATACCTGACATAAAAAGTAAAAAGCACTTAAGGCAGAGAATTTAATTTAACTCATAGTTTTAGAGATTTCAGTCCACAGTCCTTTGCACCATTGACTCTATAAAAGGCTTGTTTAAATTTTGACCCATTTTTATTGTTTTGCTTACCATCGTCATTATCATCATCATTATTATTTTCTATAGTTACTTGTATATTCTACATATAAATCTTATGTTAATTGTAAGTTTTACAGGTGTATTCTCCATGTTTTACTTTTCAGAGTATATATTTTTTAAATTATGTTTTGAAATTATAATTACATCATTTTCCCTTCCTTTCTCCAAACCCTACCAATACCACTCTTTGCTCTCTTTCAAACCCAAAGCTTCTTTTTCATTAATTGTTGCTATATACGTATATGTGTATATATGTTCTTAAATATATAAACACAACTTACTCAGGCTATATAATGTTACTTGTATGTATATGTTTTGGGACTAATTGGTAACCAAATGTGTTTTTCTCTGGGTAAGACTATATATCTCTCACTCTTTTTATTTCTTTTGTCTGCCATTCTTTGTGTAAGGTTGAGGCCTAGTATGAAACTTATAAACATGGATAAAGTTCAGTTTATCACTGTTTTTATCTTTTATGGATTATGGTTTTTGTATCCTAAGATATCTTTACTTTTCTAAAAGTTAAAAATATTTTATCTCATGTTTTGTTTTTCTCAATTTCATTTTTGTATGCATGAAGTGTAATGTTTATTGAGTTTTCTTGTTTTTTTTTTAATTTATATGTAGCCATCCAGTTGTTCCAATACCAACTGCTGTTAAAGGATTTTCTTTTTTCCATTCAATTTTCTTTACACCTTTATAAAAAAAATCAGCTAACCTTAAATATGAGCTTCTTTCAAGATCATCTATTATGTTTCATTCACTATGTGACTATAATCCACATCTGTTTTATAATTATTTTAGTTAAGTATATTATATGTCAAATACAAGTAATGTCAATATAAGTTATTAATACATATTATGAGATATGATTAACCAACACAGTCTTAGGAAAATTGTGACATTATGTCTCCAGTCAAATAGCCATTTTTATACTAAAAAGTAGAATACAGTAGTTAAGAGCACAGAATCTTTGGCATCCTGATGATTCCTTGGTTAAAAACTAGGCAGACAGGTTAAGTAACTTGACAAAGGTTTCAAGGTTTATTTATTTAATAATTGCACTTTATTATCCTCACTTTTAATCTCTATCATGTTTGTATAAAACATTTTAATTTTTTATTAATTCTTTGAGAATTTTATACATTGTATTTTGATTATCTTCATCTTTCTCCTCTATCTTCTCCCAGATTCACCTGCCATTCCATATTACCCAACTTTTGAGTCCTCATTTTTTGGAAAACCTATCAAGTCCCATTAGTGCTGCCTATATACTCTTATATGTGTGACTATTAATTGGGGAAAGGGCTACACACTCAAAGAAAGCTAATTCTTCCTTTTTTGGTAGTTATCAGTTACCAAAACCTCCTGAGCTAGGGGTGGAACTTCATACCCCTCTACCTTGGGTCTCATGCTGTCCAGAATAGCCTTGAACTCTCAGTGTAGCCTTAAACTCCTAATTTTCCTGCCTTAACCTCCCAAGTGTTGAGATTACAGGCTATACAAAACATTGTTGAAGACGATTTGAGTATCTTCCTTCAACAATTATGGCTAATAATGCAATTTTGATCCTTTCCTTAAAACTGCAGATGATAACTTGTTTTTTTTTTTGTTTTTTTTTTTTTTTTTTCATCCCGCTCATCTACTACTTCATGGAGCTCATTTCTAGGATTTTTATGTCAGTTATTGTTAGGAAAAACGTTTATAAGGTACTGAAACTATTAGTAAGGAACATTGAGAGTAACATGTTCCAAAAAAAGCCACGAGCCAATAAAACATAGCATTTAAATAACTTCTAAGGAAATAAAAGTGACCTTTTTTTTTTTTTTTTTTTTTGAAATTTCTAGTATCTGTTATGGGTAGGATAGCAATGAGTATGGATGTCCTATTCTGGGTCTCTGGAATTTATAAAAATGTCTTTTCTAATTCCAAGTTATTCCACCAGTAGTAGATTCCTAGATAATGTGTTTTCTCAGCCATATCAAAACGAAACAAAACAAAACAACAAAACAAACACAACAATAACAAAACCTTTCCCTACTTCTTGCCTTCTTAGCAGAAGCTCCTTTGTGGGTAGTTTTCCTTCCTGGGTTTCCATGGCTACTATCTTTCTGAAGAGACATTTTTACCCCTTCCTTCTGTTGGGATTCAGACTCTGGTGCCTATTTTACATACCAAAGCCAACAACCTGGCCTCCAGATTCTCCCAGCATTCCTCAGTCTCTACTTGGCTTGGCTGGCACACCCCACCCTCTACCCTGAACTTTCTGACTCAGGGTCTGGGCTTCACCTTCCCCAAGAACTCTTCCTTACACAATCCAGACACTTTGGTCTCTCCCTCCTTCCCCCACTACAGTCTCTCTCTCTCTTTTTTTTGCATTTCCTCCCCCCCCACTCTCTCTCCACTATCTTTATGCACTTTCCTTCCCCTCTCTGCTCTCTCTCTGCCCCTAATAAACCCACCTTTATGATTTAATTAGACTTGAAAGGACTCATCTCTTCAGTGGATAATTGATCACCCTCAAACCCAGATTAACCTCTGGAATGAGATCTAGGAGTTCTATAGAACTCTGGGTTAGGGGTGGTTTCATGAGATTGGCAATCCGTTGCAATTCTAGTTTTATGTATTAGTTCTTAGTCCAGCAAACGAAAATAAAATCCTCAACTTATAATTACCACTGAAGCCAAGTTCAGGTTTTTTTTTACTGTTTTTTTCTTAAAATTTTAAATTATTTAAATGCACTTTATAATCAAATATATTAATAATATTGAGTATTTTGAGAATCAAATAATACATAAAATTTGTTCAATTTTTATATTCATATCATTTCATACTCTAAAATATCACTTAATGAATATTTAATACTATACTTAGCTGTGGATCCTATATCTAATATTGAATACTAAATTGTTTCAAAACATACAAAATATTCTTTGGGAATTAAGCATAGTAAAAGAGCATAAAATATTAAAAATAAATCATTAAGAAATATATTCAAAAGCCATTATATGATACCACTAACATAGTGAGAGAGTATTTAAAATGCATTATATATCTGTGCACATTATCTAACAATCAGTTTACTTAAAAAAGATTATCAGTGTTTCTAGGAGAGAAATTATTTTATCAGTAAGTATATTTTAAACATTTCAAAAATAGCAAAAACTCTTTGAAGTTAAACATTAAGAAAATGCTAATTTCAAGCAGGGTGAGAAAATTATCAATAATATTTCCATTTTAATATTTTCAACTGTTAATATTCAACAAACAGAATAATTATTTTAAGATATAGTTTGTTGTTATGTCTCCCTTTTCATTTCTGATTCTATTAATTTAGATACTGTCTCTGTGACCTCTGGTTAGTCTGCCTGAGGGTTTATCTCTCTTGTTGATTTTCTTAAAGAACCAGATCCTAGTTTTCTTGATTCTTTATATAGTTCTTTTTGTTTCTACTTGGTTGAGTTCAGCCCTGAATTTGATTATTTTTTGTCTTCTATGCCTCTTGGGTGATTTTGCTTCTTTTTATTCTAGAGCTTTCAGGTGTACTGTCAAGTTGCTGGTGTAAACTCTCTTCAGTTTCTTTTTGGAGGCACTATGTGTTTATCTCTTAGCATGGCTTTCATTGTGTCCCATAAGCTTTTGTATGATGGTTCTTCATTTTCATTAAATTCTAAAAAGTCTTTAATTTCTTTCTTTATTTCTTCTTTGACCAAGTTATCATTGAGTAGAGAGTTGTTCAGCTTCCATGTTTATGTGTGCTTTCCATTGTTTTTGTTGGTATTTAAGACCAGCCTTAGTCTATGCTAACCTGGTAGGGTGCATGGGATTATTTCAATCTTCTTGTATTTGTTGAGGCCTGATTTGTGACCAATTACATGGTTAATTTTGGAGAAGGTACCATGAGGTGCTGAGAAGAAGGTATATCCTTTTGTTTTATGATGAAATGTTCTATAAATATCTGTTAGATCTGTTTGGTCCATAACTTCTGTTAGTTTCAATGTGTCTCTGTTTAGTTTGTGTTTTTATGATCTGTCCTTTGACGAGAGTCAGGTGTTGAAGTCTCCCACTATTATTGTGTGAGGTGTGATGCGTGCTTTGTGCTTTAGTAAAGTTTCTTTTATGAATGTGGTTGCCCTTGCATTTGGAGCATAGATGTTCAGAATTGAGAATTCTTCTTGGTAGATTTTTCCTTTGGTGAGTATGAAGTGTCTTTCCTTATCTTTTTTGATAACTTTTGGTTGAAAGTTGATTTTATTTGATATTAGAATGGCTACTCCAATTTGTTTCTTGGGACCATTTTCTTGGAAAATTGTATTCCAAACTTTTACTCCAAGGTAGTGTCTGTCTTTGTCACTGAGGTACATTTCCTGTATTCAACAAAATGCTGGGGCCTGTTTACATATACAGTCTATGTCTTTTTATTGGGGAATTGAGTCCATTGATGTTAAGAGATATTAAGGAAAAGTGATTGTTACTTCCTGTTATTTTTATTGTTAGAGGTGGAATTATGTTTCTGTGTCTATCTTCTTTTGGGTTTGTTGAAAAATGATTTTCTTACTTTTTCTAGGGTGCAGTTTCCCTTCTTGTGTTGGTGTTTCCCATCTTATATCCTTATAACATATATATCCTTATAGGGCTGGATTTATGGAAAGATATTGTGTACATTTGGTTTTGTCATGGAATATCTTGGTTTCTCCATCTATGTTAATTGAGAGTTTTGCTGGATATAGTAGCCTGGGATGGTATTTATGTTCTTTTAGGGTCTGTATGACATCTGTTCAAAATGTTCTAGATTTCATAGTCTCTGGTAAGAAGTCTGGTGTAATTCTGATAAGTCTGCCTTTATATGTTACTTGACCTTTTTCCCTTACTGCTTTTAATATTCTTTCTTTGTTTGGTGCAATTGGTGTTTTGATTATTATGTGACAGGAGGAATTTCTTTTCTTGTCCAGTCTATTTGGAGTTCTGTAGGCTTCTTGTATGTTCATGAGCATCTCTTTCTTTAGGTTAGGGGAGTTTTCTTCTGTAATTTTGTTGAAGATTTTTACTGGCCATTTAAGTTGGGTATCTTCACTCTCTTCTACACCTATTATCCTTAGGTTTAGTTTGCTCATTGTTTCTTGGATTTCCTGGATGTTTGGGGCTAAGAGTTTTTTGCATTTTTGCATTTTCTTTGACTGTTGTGTCAATGTTTTCTATAGTATCTTTTGCACCTGAGATTTTCTCTTCTATCTCTTGTATTCTGCTGGTGATGCTTGCATCTATGACTCCTGATGTCCTTCCTAGGTTTTCTAAATCCACGGTTGTCTCCCTTTGTGATTTCTTTGTTGTTTTTATTTCCATTGTTTGATCTTGGATGGTTATGTTTATTTCCTTTACCTGTTTGATGGTGTTATCCTGTAATACTTTAAGGGATTTTTGTGTTTCCTCTTTAAGGGCTTCTAGCTGTTTACCTGTGTTCTCCTGTATGTCTTTAAGCGAGTTATTTATGTCCTTCTTAAAGTCCTCTATCACCATCATGAAAAGTGATTTTAGATCTGAATCTTGCTTTTCAAGTGTGATGGTGTATCCAGGACTTGCTATGGTGGGGGAATTGGTTCCTGATGATGACAAGTCACCTTGGTCTCTGTTGCTTCTGTTCTTATGCTTGCCTCCCACCATCTGATTAAGTGCTACCTGCCCTCGTTATATCTGACTGGATCCTGGTTGTGTCAGAACTCCTCAGAGTTCAGCTGTCTTTGCTATCCTGTGATTCTGAGATCCTGTATGTGTCAGAACTCCTGGAGTCAAGCTGCCTTTTTGACCCTGAGATCTTGGTGTGATTAAGCTCCTGTGATCCTGTGGATCTAGTTATGTGGGAGCACCTGGGAGTGGATCTTCCTCTGGGTGTTGTTGCCCATGTTCTGTTCAGAGCACTGGCTCTAACTGGAAGGAACCCATGTACTGGACTAGTGGAGCTCCTGGGTGCCTGGGTCCCTCTGGTCGCAGTTACTTCTGGTGTTGGGGCAGATGTTGTGTCATCCTCACCTCTGATCCTATGATCCTGTGCATGTTAGAGTGCCCGGGAATGGATCTTCCTCTGGGTGTTATGGGACTGGCTGTGGAGATCGCACCAAAGGTCTGCTCAGGGCACTAGCACAGACTGGAAGGAAGTCAAGTTCAGTTTTAAAACACACACAATTTATGAATTAATATTGATTCATATTATCTGATAGATACATCAGGTAAATGATTACTGTACACCATATGACTATGGCTAATATTGAATACTATATATTTCACTATCACTATCACTGTGTATTTTAAATGTTCTCATCACAGAAGGTTTTAAATGTTTGAAGTAATGGCTAAGTTAGTTGGTTCAAACTTGGCCATTATTGTATTCAAAGCCATAACATCCTTTGTATATAAATATGTACAATCATAATTTATCAACACGCAATAAGAAACTTTTGTTTTAGAGATTCTATGTCACATCTGTGTTATGTATTAATTCCCACAAACATAATATTCCTTCAAATTTGTATGGAAAATATATAACAAACTGCTTTTGCTTTATTTATTCTACAAAATCTCTAGGCTTTGTTACCTTTGTTTTACAGATGAAGAAAGCAAAGCAAAAAGAGCATGGGATAAAGAGAGAAGCAGCATAGTATCAAGACAAGAGCTCTGGCCTAGATATCTGCAGACCTAGATCCTTTGCTCCTTAGTTGCTAACTCACTACGTGGTTATGACTAAATCACATCCCCTCCCAAGACCTCACTATCTGCATTTACAGAATGCAGTGATTTGGTTTTCTCAAATCTGTTTACATATTATAATCACTTGGGAGCTTTAAAATACATTACTTAACTCACCTCCAAATATTTTGATTTTAATTGGTCTCAGGATATTGTGACTTCCATAACACTACAATGACTCAGAAGAAACTAATCCAGGGAAACCATAAATACAGTCTGGTAGTTCTCTGTGAAGGAAGGAAGAGAAACCTTGTCATTTAGTATAAGAGTTAAGAGCTACAGAGTATGAAGAAGTGCTCAAGGTCTGTCTGTCTGTGTGTCTGTTTGTCTCTCTTTCTCTCTCTTGGCATGGAGGTATACATACAGTCATTCCAGTTGAAGAACTATAAGGATTTGAAAAGAGTGCTTATAAAAGGAATTTGAAGAGTTAACAAATTAAAAGAATACATATTATGTGGTTAATTTTTAAAAGCTTTGTTTTTCTTTCTGGTCCCATGTTTAGCATTTCTTCTATTCTTTTCCTTCTTCCAATATGGTTTATGTATTATTATGGGCTTGGGTCATTCTTCTTAGCAGGGATTTAAGTCTTCATCGGAAGCAAGGCATTGAGAAAAAAAATGGAATAAAATTATCATAAAGATGAATGAGCCTTTCCTTGGATTTCTTTTGCAGCACTTTTGTCAGCATGGTGGTAAACTTCAAAGGTAAGGATTAAAGCTTGGTCATAGAAAAAGAGCCAAGTGATCCATTTATTCTCTCTAGTTTAGATTTTAGCAAATAGGTGCAAAATGATTTCTCAGGGCTCATAATGCTCCAGCCCAGCTTTATTATGGTGGAAAACATGCAAGTGACTTGCTTTAAAGTTCTTTATTAACAAAGCAGAGTATTTGCCTATCTGGTTTTGTATACTTCTTTTTCTTAGTACTCTGTCACAAAGGGGTTAGTTAAGTTTTCCAGGACTTGAAGTTTTCAGATCCTTGTTATCAGTATCATTTACCATCAGTGATTTACCAGCATGATTACTATCTGGTACAGTCAAAAGGACTTTCTGATAGTTGAAGAATAACAGCTTGAGGACCTATCCTTTTGCAGGAGACTGGCTAACAAATATATCTGAGAGCAAACACATAAAACTTGGATTGCAATGACAGCAAGATCTTGAACAGTAAGCAGCATCATTATCAAAATACCCTTCCTTGTCTTATCCATCTTGGTCTTTGAAAATAACAAAGCCTCATGACCTTTGAAAGCAACTGGATAGGGTGAAGATAGGGATATAGGCCTAGATTAGGATAAAGGGGTCAAAGATTGTAGTTTAGTTAAATATTATCAAACCTTAGTTCAGAAGTTCAAAAGACATACTGATGATTATATGTGATCCACACTGAATCATCAGAGAAGATTGACGATTTGAAGTTTTAGAATTTTGGTTACATTCACAGCTAATAAAAAACTTGGGCAAAGTTTTTAATCTGAACAACTAGGAGTTTGGAATTGGTGTTAGAAATAACAAAGAGGGACTGGAGAGATGTCTCAGTGGTTAAGAGCACTGACTGCTCTTCTAGAGGTACCTGAGTTCAATTACCAGCAACCAGATGGTGGCTCACAACCGTCTATAATGGCATCAGATGCCCAATTCTGCTGTGTCTGAAGACACTACAGTGTGCTCATATACATTTAATAATAATAATAATAATAATAATAATAATAATAACAAAGAGTACAAAGGTATATGTTTGACTTTTCTAATACATATTGGAGTACAGATGTAAAACTGGCAGTTGGGCATTTAGAGAGGTGTGTTCAAAGAAGTAGTCAATACAGGAGAAATATTCTGAGTTCCCTCATAAATTATACTCAAAGAAAAGATATCTAAAGGGTACTTGAAGATGAAGAAGTGATGGGGTGAAAAGATCTAACAAAGGACACACAGAAAGAGCAGTTAGGGAAATAAGAGGAAACCAAGAAACGAATAATATTCTAAAGTCAAAACAATGAGCATGCTTTTAGGTGTACTATAGTCAGATGTTCAGATGGGTCAGATATGATAAGGACTATGAAGTAACCTGGACTTCATGAAGTGGAAACAATTGGTAGGACAGTTTCGTCAGATCATTTTGAGTTAATGACCTAATTTATTCATTCATGTAGTTGTTTTTTTTTTTTTTCGAATTCTCTTATACATTTTTTACACAAAGAAGCAAGGATTAAATTAATACAATGCACCGTGTGCTTTTGTTATCAATAAATATGAAAGCATATCAATGGACTGCTTTTAGCAAATGCTTTGATTTTATGTGCATATAGTCTGTAGAATGCAAAAAACCATTATGTATCAAAATAAAAGATATTATATCTCTTAAAATGTGTCTGTGATGTCTTAACTAGGTGGCAGAAATAGTTTTAGTCAGTAACCTTGATTTACATGATTCCCTAGAAGGCCTATGTGTTAATGTCTTGGTCACTCTCTTGTGGTATTATGTGGCGGTAGAAATATTTTTGTGGTGCTAGAAATGGAACCCAAGGATTTTTATATGCTAGGCAAGCACTCTATAACTGAATTCTGTGCTACAATCTAGAATCTTTCAGAGGTGTGGCCTAATAAGAGGACTTTCAGATACTTAGACATGCCTTTGAAGGGACAGTTTTTCCAGTGGTCCTTTACTCTTTATCTATTTACTATCCACTATAAGGGGAGTCACTCATTTTCCAAGATTTCATGCCATGACTTACCGCCTTCTAAAGGCCTAAAAAACAATGGCCAGCTACCATGTACTGAAATCATAAGCCATGATAAAACTTTCTTCTTAAAACTTGAATATTTTAGATATTTTATTATGGTGATACAGCTGACAAATATACCAGTCAAGAAATTTATTTTATTTTTTTAATTAGGTATTTTCCTCGAAATTTATTTTCTTGTTTAAAAAATACCTAGTTTAATCACTTTTGCTGAATTTATTACCCCATTTTCCTGTTATTATGCTTAATAACCTAAATGAATATATGTATACTTGTGCTTGTATTATTTGAATAGTTCACAAAAACTAAGTAAAATTCTATGCTAAAAATAAGAATATTTTGAAACTTTTCAACTCCTTTAGTTGAATTAGGGACTTCACGCCCATGTTGGGGAAATAAGACCTTCAAAACAAATTACCTGTGAGCACAATATAGCCCTTTGTACTTTAGAGATAGCAGATTGTCTCTAACACACTTTAAAATAATATGATTAAAACCAGGCATAGTGGTGCACACCTTTAATCCCAACACTTAGAAAGCTGAGGCAGGTAGATCTCTATGAGTTTGAGGTCAGCCTGGTCTACACATGAGTTCCAAGACAGCTAGGAATATACAGTAAGACACTATCTCAAAATGAAGGAATGTGGTAAAAAAAAATTAGGCACCAGTCTGGCAGCACCATAAATCTATCACTTCATACCCACACATATGCCTTGCTTTGTGTAGTAGAATAACTAGAGTGCCTCTTCATTGCTGCCAAATTACATGGCACATGTATACAGTCAGATATATACTCCCCAGCATCACAGAGGAGTTGCTATAATGTAAGAAGGTGTATACAAGATGAGAGCTAGCAGATAAATCCCTTCCCCAATATTGGGATGTATAGAGATATAGTAATTTCATTTGGCCTGTTATTAGGGGTTGAGAAATTAAATTGTCATGAAATAGATTATGCTAAATGTTATTATATTTCCTAATAGTTGCTATCCCTAACTCACCACTATTGTCCCCATTTTTGTTTACATGGATTGTAAATCAGCTTTAGCTTCAAGTTCAATTCTGTGCTTCATATTCTCATCTGTAAAATGGAGAAGGGAATAGTACCTATATTATACAGTTACTCTGAGGATGAAATGAGATAATATAGTTATTGTTAAATATAGACAATAAACTATCATGCTCACCACATAGCAATATAAAAGAGTGCACTATATTTATTATAGCTATTATGATAAAGGAAGAATGACCTGAAATTAAAAGAAAATTTTCAGCTAATGACATAGAACACATATCAAGGCACTAATATGTGGAAAGCAGTAGAATTAGGTATAGAATGAGTTAACTGAAAGGAAATGCCAAGCAGGAAACACCCATTGATACATTCCTGTTTATGTGGTATATCACAAAGCAGAGAAATAATGAAAACAGAACCACTCTGAAAGATTTAGAGTTATTTTGTATATATTTTAAATATACATGTGCAATACATTAAAATATATAGAGATGTGTGATTATATATTTACATATATATACATATCTATATGAAACCACAGAAGGGACACATATGTGCACTCACATGTCTGTGTGCATACCTCAACAGGACCCATCTCTATGTAAACCAGATGCAGTCCATATCAGGCTAACTTGGACATAAGTAAAAGCCCTGACTCGGCAGCAGAATGCATTCAAGAACCCTTCAGTTTCTTCTACCAAGTATAAGGCCATTTAAAAATACACTGAGAAGAACTCCTCTGGGTGTATGGCAGAGCCCAGGGCCCTTCTGGCAGTGCACAATTTGCCTGAGTAAGGACTGCAGGGTTGAAATATCAAGGAGCTATTAAGAAGGGGCTTGAAACTAATAAGCAAGCATCCATAGTGTAACTTTAGCTCCAGAACAATGCACTAGTGTCAGAGAATCCTTAGATATCTGGACTCTAAGCAAATTTTGGACAGAAGCAGCGAGAAATGTGTGTTGCTACTCATCATCACCCAGTGTTACCCAGATAACTGAGTATAGCTTTTAGGAGTAGATAAGTTTGAAGTACATTAGGCAGATTTTTAAAGATTAAACACAAATTATTTAAGTTAAAGGATTTAAAAGCAACATAAGAGGTTACAGGTATTCAGGTATTTGTTTAGGGTTTATAAATGTTCCAAGAAGCCTAATCTTATATATGGCACCATTTGCAGCAATATCATTAACAATATTAATAACCATCATAACATATTTATATATACAAAAATAGGACAAAGCAGTTCTACAAGAGGAGATGTAAGTGAAGGTATGTGGCTGTGTGCAACCCAATGTCAATACACCTCAGGAAGTTTCATAGCCAATAAATACTTTGTGGCATATATTTCTGCAGTATATTTCCAATAAAGGGACATGTAATTCCCTTTCTTCCTCTTGTGCATGATTATGCACTTCTCCTTACTTCACCCTGCAGCACACATCCATGCATACTTTAAAAGAGGTGATACATAGAGTCTGGAAGTCTTAAACTAAGTTGGAGCACCTTGATTTCAAGCAAGTGCCCCCAATATCTGTATTCCTTGATAAATTTTGGGTTTACTTACAGAGGGAAACTATATAATTCTCATGTCTCTTAGTAGCAGTCTTTTGCACCCTGCCATCACCATTGCAGCATTTTCCTTATTGACAGGGGTTCGTAGCACAGGCTCTTTGTACATTTTATGAGGGGAGTCACTTCTGTGCTTTACATATCTTTCATCTCAGTTGTTCACTGTTGCTGAAATCTAAGTTCTTAGGCAGCTACCATTGCAGACAAAGCAAGGAGGGAGCACAGTGTGTGCAGCAAAGTGTAGATGCAATGGCGAAGATACAACTTGGTTAGGGTTTCTTTATATTTCCCCCACACACAAACCTTATAGTTTCTATAAGGTGACAGAATCAAAGGTGATGTCCATTGGGGGTAGCCTCAATACCCAGCAGTTAATTAACTACTAATTTTTCACTGTAGAAAGACCACTACACTAACTTCTTATGGTTTCTGAAAAGCAATTGGACGGGAATCACATTCTGAAAATGTTAACAGAGTCTTAAGAAAAAGTTCAGTGAGCCAATATAATGAAGGAGAGAAACAATGAAGTAGGAGTCAGAAGGCCCATGTTCCTGTCAAATTCGGTTATCAATTCTAGTATATGGCCTTGGGCAATTCCCTTCCTGTTTCCAGACCCCAGTTTTCCCATCTGTAAAATTACAACATTGAACTAGACTAATATTTAAGATTCCTTCCAGCTCTAAAATTTTTATGACTTTTAACATCCATTATTAAGGCCTGAGCCATGCAGTCTCAGGACAGTTAGCTTCTAAGAGAGAACATACCTCTGTAATATCCTTTGCTTTGTTCATTTAGCTATAAAGCACGTCTGCCTTTGGCACTTGGGTCAGACATACAAAGTTATGAGCATCCTGATTTACTATTCTACTCAGCATGCTAGTAGAATCTGTCAGTACTATAAGTTGGTTATCAGAAAAAGGAGAAAAAACACTCCAACTAATTGAATTTGGAAATTTAGGAGAGCCTCATATGCTCACAAACAGGTGGGTGTGCTTGTGAGTGCATACACATATTGGGATATTGACTATTGCTAGCAATCAGTTCATTACAATAATTTATTTCCCTTAATACAATTTAGTAAATGGTATAGCATAGCAAAGTTTGGCATCTAAGAAAACACCTATGGAAAAACCGCATTTTGAATATGTCAGAGAAAAAGAGACAGAAAGAGTGAAACAAACAGATATCAAACAAAGTAAAAATATAAACAAAGATTAGTCTTAGAAAGCAGTATAATAGAAAGGTAGAGAATAAAGAAATGTAGCAAAGTAAAAGGAGAGGCTGAAAAAGAACAGTACAGGATAATGAAAGAAGAGACAGGGAGATAGAAAGGAAGGAAAGATGAAGGAGAGAGGTTGGAGAAGGGATGAAAAGAGGGGGATAGAAGTTATATTCCCTGGAAGGTTGAACACTGTTCCACATGCACCTGTGATGACCATCTTAGAAGAAAGTCTTCAAAGGCACTGTGGAAAGCAGAGTGACAATCAGAGCCTGCACCGAGAGGCATTATCTTGGGGAGCCCCTAAACCTCCACGTTGCTGGCTCTGTCAGTCCTCAGTATCCAAACCTCATGCTCATATATCACCTGAATTTGCCATGACAGCCATAAAAGCTGAGCAGGCTGGGTGTCAGAAAACTGAAGAAGAGTGGGATAGATATTGTGAAAAAGAACAAGGCATCCTGCACTAGGATATACTTTGCCATTCTCCTGATGCCGCAGGAACAAAAGAGGTGAGGTCCTAACTTTGGCTAGTTTATTATCTCACACCCTCCCCCAAACATGAGGCCTATGCATTACTGAAGATGGTCAGAAGGAGAACACTCTGGATCCATCTTGTAGAAAGGTCATACAGACTTTTCTTGCGCCTTGGGGAAGGGTGAACTGCTAGAAGAGATTTTTCTGCACACAGTGTTGGTGTGCCTCTTACAGCGGCAGCCTGGTCGACGGAGGCTATCATAGCCCTGCTGGCACATATGGAGGCATCCACGTGTAGGCAGGTAGCAGCACAGGCAGGGTAAGAAAAGGGAGATGAGACTCATGGCTGCCCAGCGAATGAAGCAAGAGCTAGGCCCACAGGAGCAGGGCTCATCAGCGCAGTTGTCTTCATCATCAGTGGAACAGTGGTAGAAGAGGCCCTTGACACAGCAGAGGCAAGTGCCATAATCAAGGAGGCTCTCAGCAGAGCAAAGGCAACGCTGGTTGCACATCCAGCAGGAGGGCAGAGGGCGAACCGCTGTGCAAGGGACACACTTGCAGCGCCCACACTCCTCGCAGATAAAGAGGTGATCACTGGAATGCCCTACAGATTGCTCAGCTTCTCCCTTCAGAGCACCATCGACCTTTGGGTGGGCCCCTGCTCCAGGCTGGGTTCTGATGATGGACTGGCCTGAAGGAGAGGGTGTAATGCTGGCCAAGAGCCTTTGATCAGAGGCAGTGGTGCTTTGGGACATTGAGCTGGAAATACTAGACTGGCTCAGATGCTGAGGCAGGGGCTGCAGCTGATGGCACTGGCTGATACTGCGTGGGAGAGCAGTAGGCATGGTAGCCAGGGACCAATCAGATTTGTGGGTTTGCACAATGAGGGAAGGGCTAGAAAGAGCTTGTTTACAGGGTGCTGGAGGCCGTTCCACATAATCATTGCTAGCGTGAGTAGAGCGCAGCTGTTCAATAGGCAGAATTTGTTGGAGCTCATCTATCACTGTGGCATCCATTTTGCCTAGATTTTTGAGCTCTAAGTGATTTGAGGTCAGAGTGGCACTTGCGGTGATTTAAAAAAAAAAAAAAAAGCCCTTGTAGTTAAATGGACTTCAAAGCATTTCAGAAAATCCTAAGAGAAAAGAAATACAAACAATGTGTGAGAACATACAAGTCACAAGTTTAGGGGAACCAAGAAAAAGTTAGGACTTATCATCACTTCATCTTTCAAATGCTCTGTTATATGTTTCATTTAATGCTTTTATTTTGTAAGTGAACTTACTCATTTTCAGAAAAGTCTGGTCATTCTATTTAAAGGATAAATCGGTTTGAGAGCAAATGTTAGATAATTAAACTTGTTTGTATTCTATCATGTGATTAATATAAGTTTTTAGAATCTGAATTCTAATAAAAATAGAGTCAAATGTTAAAAACAAAGGTCATTTCTTAAAGCAGTACTGAAGCAATAGAAGAAACTTCAAAGGTCTACCAAGAGAAGTTGTTCATATGTGTACATGGACATGTATATATTCAACCATTCTCCTGCCTCAGCCTCCAGAGTATCTGGGACTATACGTATGCATTACCACACTCAGCTTCCAGAATCAAACATTTTAAAATATACAACACTGGGTTGTGTAGTGACAACTATATCAAACTATAATACAATCCCTGAACTATTTTTAAATATCACAATAACTATGCAATTATGTTTACCAAATACTTCACAGACTGCTTTCCTCTACTTTACATCAAAAATGGCTTTTGTAAAGAGATGTTCTTATACTATGTTTAAGCTTAGTTAAACATTAGAAGATATATTCTTACATCTTTGTTGTGCCACAAATGGTTGTATAGTCCTTCTCCTGAAGGCTTTGATATAGGTAGAATCAACAAATGATGACCATGCAGAAAATATTTTACAAGTAGTAGACTCCTGTACCTAGAAAACTGGATGTTCAGAAAGGAAATGAAAACATGAATCAAAGAGACAAAATGGAACATCAGGACATAAAGATCATTAGCATGAATACAGTACATATTTGAAATCTGTTTTTGTTTGTTTGTTTTTTGTTTCTTTTTGTTTGTTTGTTTTTTGAAGCAGGGTTTCTCTGTGTAGCCCTGGCTGTCTTGGAACTCACTCTGTAGACCAGGCTGGCCTCGAAATCAGAAATCCACCTGCCTCTGCCTCCAAAGTGCTGGGATTAAAGGAGCGATCTGTCAGATTTTAAGTATCCTCAGAATGAACCAATTACTCATACTGTTCTATAATTTGGATATATTGAATAAATAATAAATAAAAATGAACAAAGAGATAGAAAATAGTATCTGATTAGGATTCTATAAGAAAGCAAACAACACTGAAATAGGCTCAAAGTGAAATAATCATGGGAAAAACAATGATACAGTTCATAAAGAGTTCAGCAGCTAATAATGGCTACACTTTGGAGGATTTTGAGGCTATATTCTCATATAAATCTGATTAGCTAAACTTACATCTGCTTAAAAATTAGATAAACATAATGGATGGCCCATGACTCAATTATGTATGATACTTTTGTCAAATCATTTGCTTTCTTTTGGCCTCAGTTTCTCTACCGATATAATTATAGGGGTAGTCTAGATTTCCAAGGATACTGTCCGATAATGGTCTCTATTTCTATATCTATGTACTTTAATCATCTTGTTCATCCACACCATCTACATTTTCAGGTTCTTGAAGGTAAATTGGTCAAAGTGCCCCTGTTTGTTTGGACAATTAAAAAACAAAAATAGATTCACTTCCTAGCACTTAAAGTCCTTGCAACTTTCCACCCATAGTTTTACTAAATCTTTATACAGTCATAGTCTTAGCACTGGAAAGAAATAGACAGTATTCATTGGACATCTGAAAAAAAACAAGAACAAACTGTTCATCTGGGTTGTAGATTATATGTGAATATAGAAACTTTGGACTATGATAAGTATTTGACAAAATTATAAGAAATGGGCTTATGTCCAAATCATCAAATACATGATGGGTGGAGTCATTCAAATCTTGTATACTTTAAATATAGCAACATATGCCGGGTATAGTTAGATATATCAATTTCTAAAATACACAGAAAATGTCAAGAAATAGTTACATGAGATAATCATATTATATTCCTAAAACAGGATTATAGTGAAGTCACTGAATACTCAGATGCATGTCCACAAAGTTGAAAGCTAAACTCGCTAGAATCTAGATCATAATATAAACAACTTATAGCCAACAATAAAAGTTTCTAAGGGGCTTCTAACTGGTACCAGAAGGTCACATGGTGTTTAGGTTAAAAAAGGTATATTAAAATAGTGGGTAGACTTTTCAAAAATAAGAGATTTTGTTGCATGATTAAAGAAATCTACAATAATGAAGCATTGGCCTCAGTTAAAGGGGCTGACAGTATGAAATTAGTTTCTTCCTGTTTTTAATTTTTTTTATTAGAATGGATTCTGAGATCTAATGTGGGTAGTTAGGATTGTAGTAATATTAGGGTTTGTTGTAGTAATTAAAGACTGATTGATAATAAACTTTTTTGATATTCTGGCCCTGCTGAATCAATCTAGCTAAAAAAGATAAACTGAAACAGTAGGCGTATTCTACAGCAGAAGATAAGGTGGGAATGTTGAAAAACAAATAAGCAAGATACTACTTGTAGACTAGATGAGAAACTACCACTGTATGCATGTTTATTATTCAGGAGTCCACCCATTAAAAAGCCATTCTTTGTGAGCAGCAACACTTAATAAACTGCCTGTGGTCAATCTGATATTTTGATAAATGACAAAGAATGTACATATCACATATTACTAAATAGCAGTCAATGTGGTTATGAGTCTTGGCCATACAGTGATGGAATCTAGTGATTTTTGTCACGTAGTACCTCTGAAAAGTAATGAATGATGCATTGTAACCCACCCCTGTCAGTCTTGTTGGCCAGATGCTCACAGCTTTCTGAATAGTTTTTCTATAGCCATGAAATTTGCTATATTCGACCTAAACAGAAATTTCCTTTCTTATTTAGGAACTAGGAGTTAAACCTATTCATGAAATGGTAATGTTTATTAATAAAAGAAAATGTGTTTTTCTCTCTAAAATCTAAAATCTGACATGTTGAGACAAAACTTGAAAACTTTTCTGCCTAAAGCTTTTCTATGCTGATGTCCTAAGACATTTCTGAATTCTATGATAAATCTTGTTTTGGGTAGACTGTGATTCAATGTTGATTTTTAAAAAGACGGGAGAAGAAAGAAGGAAGGACTGACTGCTGTTTTCTCCCACTCTTACAGGCTCAATGCTGTTTTGTACTTGACTGTGTAAATGGCTGTGAGGTGTGTTTTTTTTCCCCTCTGTACTCTGCTGTTATATACACTTGTTCTCAGAATAACTGAAAGCAAACATAGGGGGAATTTCTGCTATGGCTTTATATGTTTTCTTAGTTCTACTATTCCAAAGTCTGCTCTCTAAAAAATCCTTCTCTGTGCAAAAGCATTTGCATCTCTATCAAAGCACACACCCCTTACAAATACCAAGTTGTATATAGTTTACATTACTGACCTCTCTGTTACTGACTGGGCCTCCCTCCTACCGCATACATCTTGCTAGAGCTGCCAGGTCCTCACCACATTTAACTCTTAACTTGTCACATTGCTACCCCAATCCTATTCATTATTTTAATAGTTTCATTAAGACTTACATAGTTTATTTCAAGACCCCGCGCCTTGCAGTTTTAAGAACTTGACATTATTAAAGATATAGGTGTTTTAGTGATGAGTGATGTAGAGAAAAATTGTAACACCAAACATATTTATAAGTTTCTAATGGTGAGGAAAATTCTAGAAGTTAGTTATTCATTTAAGACACTAGAATCCTTCTATAAGCCCCAAATTATTTTCTAAGGCATAGGAATCTTGGGTTATGTTCTTAATGCTAGCTTTACTTTGCTGTGCTACTATAGGCCAGTGACCTCTCTGTTTCTTCATCTGCAAATGAAGGGACATATAAGTCAAATTTTTAAAGCCCATTTTCCCCTGTTCTAAATTCTGTGCTGGGTTTTGGCTGCATATCTAAGTCTTAAATTTTTTTTCATGAAGAATTAGTCTTTTTTCTTTTTAATCCTTTGCTTCTTTACTACTTAATTTTGAATAAATATCTCTAAGTCCAAGTCACTCAGATCACTAGATTATTTTTCACAGCTACAGACCTAAAAACAGAACACAAAGAAACAAAATGTCTAGAATTTTACAGTAAGTCTTACTGCATATTAGAATTAAAGAGACAAGGGTATACTTAACTGTAGATGAACTGCTAGTCTGCTTTATTTGTATTTACGAATGCAGATGATTTGTTGAAAACATGCTTTAATATATTATATACTCCAATTCATGTGATTGAATTACAGGGAGGTTTTAATATGTGCAGAAAAACAATAATTTGCATTTCAAAATATAACTTAGTACAGGCTTCAAGATATGTTTTCTGTTCATTGAACTTGATTTGCAGTATTCATACGTGACTAATAATTAGATGTGTGGAAGGAAGTGTATTTTAAATCATTGCCCTAGGTCCTAGCAAATGTCTTTTGACTAACTAGATATGCGCTAAGGTTCTTATTTTGGACAAAATTCCCATATGCCACATACAGATATGTACACATATACCCAGGCATGAATCCAGAAATTTCTAAATCATTGCTCTGACTCAATGTAAGTGGGGGGTTATGCCGTGTCAGCTTGCGCCATTTCTTCCCAAGGCAAGGTGATGTGATGAAATCCGAATGATGCACAGCCCAGACTTGTGAGCCAATAGCAGACTAGCCCCACGCTGACAAGGATGCCCGCTAGGCAGCCAAACTGGCCTCAGCACTGGCTTTTCCTATGTCCTCACCTTGGGTGGTTAGGCTGCGCTGTAAGGGGCTTAGGCAAGCACCAAAATGCATTAAAGGGCAACGGACTATACATTAAATTGGCATTTGGATAAAAAGGGTTCATACTGAATTCCTATTTTAATTTCCAGTATGGATAATTTTCTACAGGAGCTGATTAATTTAAATGTCATTTGTGAATC
>NT_165789.2:110875-130577 GCF_000001635.26 Mus musculus
GCACGTATTCCCCAAGCAAAGCTCAGCAGGGTAAGTTCACCTCCTCCTCTTCTTTCTCCTCCTCCTCTTCTTTCCCCACCTCCTTCTCTTTCTCCTCCCCCTCCTCCTCCGCCTCTTACTCCTCCCCCTTCTTCTCCTCCTCCTCCTTCTCCTCCTCCTCCAGTTTCTTTCCCCCCCTCCTCCTCCAATATTTTTCTTCCCCTCCTCTTCCCCTCCCCCTTCCCTTCTCCCCTTCCTCCTTTCTTACCTACTCCCCCACCTCCCTTTGGACCCCACCTCCACCTACGTCTCCTCCAATCTGTCAGAAGAACCGAAGGAGCAGAAACTGCAGTTGTAGACACAGGGTATCTCAACGGAGCAATAGATACCGCTAGTGGTGTGATTATTTATACAGCTCTGGGTGTGTTGGTATATGATCTGCGGCAGTATGTGTGTAGGGTGAGGTTGCACTGAGTGTTCAGCTCGGCTAGCTGGCTGTTTTGTGAATGCAGATGGTTTCTGGAGGTCTTGTGAATGGGTTATAGGGGAGGATGGGAAGGGATTTATTGCTCCTTGCTATAATTTCTTTCTCTCCCCCTCTCTGTGTCGTGGCTTTCCCGGAGCTGTAGCTCTTAATGCTTGGCTAAGTGGCGTCATCCAGCTGAAATTGAATCGACCCATTAGAACTCCCCATAGGAATCTCTGTATCCGGTCCCTGGGTAATGACTGAAACAAAATTTAAAGGGGAGTGGGGTTGCGGGGGTGGATAATAATTTTAAGGGGACCTTATTTAAATATCTCTACCAATCACAAGACACTCAACATTTGCTGGTCATCTGTAGTTTCAATCTGATAAAGATTGAGCTTCTCCTTTAAGGCCCCCCCCAACCTCTTTTCCTCATTCATTCCCACTTTTTTTTTTTTTTCAGCACTAATGATTGTCCATCCATCATCCTCTGGGAAACCATTACCCAACCTACATTCCCTTTCTTCCTTCAGTGTGTCATAGATTTAACAACAAATATTTATTAAGTGCCTTCCTTTGTGTTAGGTGTTCTGGATTCCTGCCTTTATAGAGCCTCCTTGAGACTGTCCAAGTTCTCAAAATAAAGTAATAAAGCAACCTTAATTTACTCTTAGAGAGAAAAACAAATATTTCTGTAAATTATCTTCAGCCTATTATGTAGTTTAATAAGAAGGGGGATGTCTTCCTTCTCACACCCAGAAAGAAATAAAGTCAAGCCTTATATTTAAAATCAAATTTTCAGTCCTGCTTCAGTGGCAGGAACTTGGCTGTCAACATTCTTAGGATGCTTTAGTTACCCCATCTATAAAATTAAGATAGCAAATGGTGACAGTTCAGACTAAAACAAACTTGTGAGTCTGGAAACTCAGATTCTTAATTTTACTTTAATTCCTTGTGTGACCTTTGCAGTTTACTACCTCTCTAGAGCCCTAATTTCTACATTAACACAAGGAAATTTGATTTAGTAATTGCCCTGTCTAGCTTTGCCATTATATTATTTACACCTTTCAGGAGTATTAGAACAATGGAAACTTTAAAAATGTATGTTTGTGTGTCTGTATGTGTTCTATAAAAGTTCTTCAGTTTTTTCTGTTGCTATGTCATATGTATGTATAATACTTATGTACATGGATAACTTACAAACAACTCTAAATGTGTTTTCTCCAATTAGAATTACCAATCAAGAGAATTTCCTTTGTAAATTCTTCTCTTTTATGGTTAAATTCTGTCACTACACTTGAACTTATTGAAATTATGGAAACCATAAAAACTAAACTATTGGTTCATATGCAGGTAAAAGGCTAGTAACATTAATTTAATAACTTTATTGTATATTAATTATGTGCCAAACACTAACAACTAGCTAGACCCAGGGCAACAGATCAACATTCACAATTTTGGCTTCTCAATTTAGGAGGTATGTATCTGACTTTGGAAAGTTCAATTAACTGCACCCTCAGCCTATTTCTTAAAATAGAGATAAAAGTAGTTTCTATATCATAGGATTATGTTGTTGTCCTGTAATTTGAATAAGGTCTCCCATTTAGAAGTTTTATCATGTGACTGGCATATGCAAAGCACTTAAGGAATAGTGACTATGAGTTTTTAAAAGTTGTTCTCACCTTAATTCAGCTCATAGGAACATCAAGAGATGGTTTTAGTTAGAAATCTTTTAAGTTTTAAAAATTTCATCTTATGTGCATTTATATAAATGTACTGAATGAACCAGGGGTCCTCTGCAAGAGCAAGTGCTCTTAACCTCTGGGTTATCTTTCCAGGCCCACCTTTCATTGTTTTAAGATGTGCATTTAAATTTTAACAGGTGAGTTGCCTAATTAGTTTTTCTTTTATTCTTTGAATCTATATTAAGGTAACAAAACCAACCAATATTATTCAACCTCACAGTTTAGGATACCTATGCCAAAACCAATTGTGTTGATGATCATTATTCATTCCATAATGCTTTCTATGGGCCAACCATTAGCAAACTGCTCATTCTCTGATAATAGCTAGATGCCCTACCCTTATAGAATTGACATTTAATTAGGTAGGGAGACATTTCTATAATCTGCAAAATACTATCTTAAACATTTTATCTGGTTGAACTCATTTAATTCTCACAACATTCCTATGGAGTTTACCTACAAATTGGTATGATTTTTACAGAGCAGAAACAAAATTTCAAAGAAATTAAGTAGTTGACATGTCTGGTGACGTTCAGATCTGGAATTTTACTTACTGCAGTGTTTGCACAGTTAATCGCTATACCATAATGCCCAACCATGTGCAAATATAATATATACATATGTACATATAATATATACATACATACATATCACATTCTTCCTAATTATTTGATTTTTACTTTGTTTAGAATGTTTGTGTCTCCCTCAAATTTTTATGTTGAAAACTAATCACCAATGTGGTGATATTAAGTGAGTTCATTAGGTCATGAAATTGTAGCACTCATGAATGGAATTGGTAACCTTATATAGGAGTCCCTGGTGAGCTATATTATCCTTTGTACCATATAAAGATTTAGTGAGATGGCACCACCTATGAATCAGAAAGTTATATCTCACCAGACACTATCAGAAACTTGATATTATACATCCCAGATTTTAGAATGGTGATAAATAAGTTTTGTGGTTTATTGTATATCTAGTCTAAGGTACTTTGTTCTAGCAGCTAGAAAAAAAACAAGATATTAACTCTGAATATTTTACATTATTGTATACTTCTTTGCCTTTTAATATCCTGTTCAGTCTTCCTGAAATACCTCTCTAATGTATATTTCTTATACCTAGGTGTAGAAGATCCACATTGTAGGAGAAACTTTGTCTAATTAGCTCTGTACTTAGTGCTCCAGTTGGCTTCCTTATACTTGAATACTGTCAATCACAGAATTTTCCAACATTTGTTATGACTATCTGTTTTCTATGTTACACAGTTATCATTGTTGGTACATACAAGATTTAATGCATTTGTCTTTACTGCTATATCTCTAGGGATTGATACACTGCCCACACAATTAATGCTTATTGAATTAATACTTAAATGACTCTTGAAAATAAACCTGGATAACTTTTTTATCTCTGCAGAGATACTATATTCCCAAATTACTTCTGTAGCTTGATGATTTGTGATAGACTATCAGATAAGTACAATTTTATACAGAGAATTCATGTTGAGAAATTACAAAATTCAGCATGTATTATCTAGCAAAACTATTAGATTTTTCTAACAGTGCATTTCAGGAAAGCTGTTAATGGTATACTTTTTTTGGGAATAGATTGGACATATTCATTAAATTGCTGAAGATAATACAAATAGTTTATGACAGTGTGGAAACTAGAAGCAAACACAACTTTCTTGTTCCTCAATCTAGCCCCTTCTTTTTGTTTATAAAATACCTTAATAACATTAATTCCATTCCAAGTGAGTTTGTAGATACCATCTCAATACATATCAGTCCACGTATTTCAGAAAGCTGCTGATTTCAAAAAACCAAAAAAAAAAAAACAAAAAAAAAACAAAAAAAAAAACAAAAAAAAACCTTGAAGAAGACCATAAAATCACTCTGCCCTCCAAATATTTCCCTTACTACTCTAAAAAGTGATCTCTCAATTGTGATTTTACAATAAATTAATTACATATTTAAATACTTTATAATAACTGATTGCTCAGGTCACTTCTCTTATGACAGTTAAAGAGATTTTAAAGGTGAAAGAATATGTATAAACATTACACAGACTAAAAAAGTTACGACATAAGTAAAAGCATTGTAGGGGTTTCAAAAGTAGTGAAGGACTCAAAAACTAGTATCTGGGCAACAAAAAAGCCTGAATAGGCATACATAATTCACATGAAGATTACATGTGGAAAGAAATTGTCAGGAGCCAACTAGTACTTGGAGTTCTGCGAATGACACACTCAAACTGTCTTATGTAAGAGATATATTGAAAATAGGAATGAAATGTGTAATGTTGGAGAATAACTTGAATGACAGGCAGAAAAATTTAGTCTTAATGTTTTAGAAATCAGAAATAAAATCTTGAGCAAAGTAATAAAGTACAAAAATAAGCCATGTTAAGAAAGAAGAGGTAGGTGGGATGGGGCTAGTGAGAGGGCTCAGCAGGTAAAAGTGCTTCTTGTCAAGCCTGAGGGCTTGAGTTCAAACTCCAGAACCCACATGGTAAGAGAGAATGAACTCTTAAAAACTGTCTTCTAAACACACACACACACACACACAAACACACACACACCGAGAGAGAGAGAGACAGAGAGAGAGAGAGACAGAGAGACACAGAGAGACACAGAGAGAGAGAGACAGAGAAACAGACACAGAGACAGAGAAATACTGTGAAATTACATTGGTTAGGAAGATATTTGAATTAGGTCAGCTAGTTTAGAAATTTAGAACACCCTGAAGAAATTTTAAACAAAAAATGGTAAGGGAATTGACAGTGAAAATGGCAAGTGAAGATGGTATAGCAGTAACAATTACCATATGGAGAAGTAAGAAGGTAAAGATGAGCTTAAAACAATATCTGGGCTAGAAAAGAATCTTTCCAAACTACATTATCAAACATCCATTATAAACCTGTGCTCAAAATCCCAACTTCCTTGCTTATCCTGATTGTGCTTTTACATTAATCTATGGAATTTTTTCTACCTTAAAGATCATTTCAAATATGATGTCCTGTATAACATTTTTAACATCTTATCATTTGTATTTCTGAACTTTCATAACAGAGGAGTGTGCTTTCATGGAATTTATCAAATTTTAAAAGATTTATTTTATGTTTACATGTGTCTAGGCTGATTTTGAATTCTGTCTGCAACCAAGGATGACTTAACTCCTGATCCTGCTGCCTCCACCACTTGAAAGCTGGAATTACAGGCATATCATACCATGTATATGCTGTAAATCAAGTGCTTCATGCATTCTAAGCAAGCACTCTTCTGAGAGCTATATTTCTCAGCCAGGTATTTATCACTTCTAATTTGTACTGTAATAGTTTATGTATGTCTTATCTTTACAACTAAAATTAGCTCACTGAATATTAAATGATGCTTCCCTAAGGTACTTTTAATTGTATTATTGTAATTTTACTGTGTTGTTGAAATAAAACATGAAATGGGAAGCAGAGCCAGCAAAAGAACCCAGGTCTCCTGATGCTTGGGCAACATTATTTTATTTGGGTTATTTTGGGCAAATATAGAACTTGAAGTAATCATGAGATGTCTTCAAGTGAGAACATTTAGTATAAACTTAATAATATGGGACTAAATTTTGAAAGAAAATCCAGAACATAGAAATTTAGGACCTGTTAACATGGAAGAAATCCTTGGATTTTTTTTTTTTTTTTGAAAATGGATGAAACTTCTGAAATACAGGAAAGTAATATAAAGTATTGTTGTACCATGTAGAAAGTTGGAAGGCAAAAAGATAAAGAACCAGTAGAGAAACCAAACAGCAAGTTATGTGTTAGAAAGAGATCAGAAAAGCACAGTGTTATAGAGTTTCAAAAATTAGGAAAAAGGTTTAAAATAGCTGGTTTAATTTAGCCATTATAGACTATACTCACTGTAGGTTAGTAATTGATAAAAGGGTTGATGATAGAGCAGAAACTTGAGCATCAGTAGGTAGAGAGGAAACCAAAAAGCTTGGCATGGTTATACGATTTCATCAACACAGGGAAGCTAGTGAAATAAAAGGAAGGAATTAGTGGGGAAAAAAAGAGAGATGAATAGGGGATTTAAAGTGTTTGTTAGAACTAAATTCCAGTGGAATTTGCAAGGATTGACATTCTGAACCAGAGCATGTTGTGTACTTTAGAGCAAAGGATAGTCACAAGCTTTGCCTCTGTTACATTTTAAAGCAAAGGACAGTCACAAGCTTTACTCTTGTTACAATTTTACCTGGAATTACACTGCTGAAAAAAAGAACTTAAGCACCTGAAGCCTGGATAAGACTATGACAACTAAGGAGTCTCCCATAGCTTGAGCCTAGTGAATTCCAAGGGTCACAGAAAACAACTCTGTAGCTAAGCTAGTCTAGAGGAGGCTTTAGAGTCAGATCTAAGTTTACAACTGGTTCTATTAATTAGTAGCTGTGTGATGTTTGGCTTAGTTACTTAAGACTTCTGACTCTCACATTATCCACTTGTGAAACTGAGACATTAATTTGTCAAAAAAAACTGAATAACTTGAAATGATATAAATAGAAAGTAATATAAGCACTCAATAAATGGCAAATATTACTATGATTCTTATTTTCTGAGAGACTACTTCAGACACTGTGAAGATTCAATTCAAAATGGCATACTCTCAAGATAGTTAGCAGCATGTGGAACAGGCATACACATTAATCCAGTAACCACAATACATGCAGAATATAATACTCTTATAAGAGAAGTACTCTATAAATGTTAATTATAGAAAAGAAGTAAGTAAATATATATTATTAGCAAATTTATTCCATTTTCTCTTTATCATTAAATAAAATTTAAATATTCTATTATTTTCTTTGGTAAAGTATGAGATCCTAGATTAAGTAAACAATCAGCGAACACACTGAGAGCCAAATTTGTACCAGGTTAGGGAACAAGGATGGAAATTAAAGTATAATAATAAATGAATTAGTTATATGTATTAATTTTTAAATTTGAGACAGGATCATGCTATGTAACTCTGGTAGATCTTGTACTTGCTATGTAACCCAAGCTAGCTTTGAACTCATGACAATACTTCTCTCTCAGCCTCCCAAGTCGTTGGGATTACAGAAATGTATCACTTTGTCCAGCTAAATTATATATTAATATAAATATAACATTATTACATAATTATATGGTAGTAATTAAGATGTAAACAACAGATGAATATCTTATTCCATGGATATCATAATTTAGTGGTAAAGATAGAAAATAGATAATTATATTAAAGGATATCAAGTGTTTTGGAAAGAAACAAAAAGAAATACATCAAATCTACTATTGGAAGTAAAGATAACATTTAAATAGAATTTTGAGGAGGCTAGAGAGACGGCTCAGTAGTTAAAACCACCAGTTACTCTTTCAGAAAACCCAGTTTATTTCATCATCTACATGGCAGACCTCAACCCTTTGTAACTCCAGTTCCAGAGGATCTGGTTCCCTTTTCTGATCTCCACACAAGACAAAATTGTTTATAATAGAGAATTTAATTAGCTTTAAAAATACAGTGCTTGATAATGATTATTTTAGATGCTATATTAGACTATGATATAAAATTGGCTTTAAATAAGCTCAGTATATTCTCAGAATATAAGTGAGACATGCATTGTGGTTACTTCTAGAGAAAAATTCCTCCTCTGTGCTATAGGATGTTTCAATGTAATTCAATAAAACAAATGTATAAAAATTACCTATTTAACATCAGATAATATGCTTTATGTGAGAGATGCAGTGATGAATGTAGCAGAATACACTGTTATAAAGTACCAATGCATACTGCTTGAATGAACTGAATGGTCTTATCCTCATTATTCATAGCATACAATATTGGGCATGTAAAAATATAAACTGTAATATAATATGTCAATGAGCCAGAATTAGGCATGATTATGTTCTTAATTATGGTAAGGATAGTATAGACAAAGAAAAGTTAGTGACAGGTATAGAAAGTAGAACAAAGGAGACTTAGTGACTTATCTATCATCAAAAGTTTCACATGATTCTTGAATGTATCATGCCTTTTATTACTTCTAGACAACTACAAACACTAGTCACCTTGCCTGGACCATTGGAAACTTCCAGATCTGGTTCAGACTACCTAACTGAACTCTAGACTCACATATATAACTTTATATCAGATATTGACATTCATTGTTTTTCTTTCTCTTAACATTTTGGGTTGTGGAACTAGCCTTTAATGTTTGAGCCATCTCTTTATACCCTTTCTTTCCCTATCAAGCAGTATAGAAAGTGCAGGGAATTGCTATTTTATATGTGGTAGTAGTGAAAAGCTTCCTTCATTGGATGAAATTTATCTGAGTCTTAAACGAAAAACCCTGAGATAGCAAGGACTTGGAGGTGTAGCCCAGTAGTACAAGCCTTTGGGTCCAGTGTCCAGCACCATAGAAGTCAAGTAAGTAAACAATCAAAGCAAGAGAGAAAGGCATTTAGTTTTGTAGGGATGCCACTTCATTTATCGTAGGTAAACTTCAGTAATGGCGATTCCTGAGGCCAGCATTGTGAAAAGATTATCTTTCCTATTCTTGGAGCAGAAAAAGTGAAAAGTGACTTGAGAAACAGTAAAGGCTACACTATTTGGAGTCCTGAAAGTGATGTTAAAGATTTTATTGAAAGTGACCTGAGAAAATGTTATATATTTTATGTAGATCAGTGATAAATTTTGAACTATAATTTTGTAATGATCTTTTTAGATGCTCTGTGGAGTATATATTTAAGAGATTGGCTTGGATTAGAAGTAGGGAAACAATTAGGAAGCTATTGAAGGAGTCTAGAGTAGTAAGAGTGGACATGAAACAAGTTATTGTGTAAATATTTTGGTAAAATATTCTAGAGTTGTACTGTTTAACTGATAGTTGCATAAAAGTAATATTTCTGTTACTTTGGATGCTTGACTCTGTCAACATGGCTGCATATTTTTAAGTTACTAAAGTTAAAATGTTTAAACATTGTAGTTAAAACAAACAAAATTATAAAAGAGACTATGGCATGGTTTTGTAAAAGTTTTAAGGAAAATTACCAAAGATTGTCTTAGAAATTATTATTAAAAATTTCTTCAGCCAGGTGATGGTAGCACATGCCTTTAATCCCAGCGCTTGGGAGACAAAAGCAGACAGACCTCTGTGAGTTCAAGGCCAGTCTGGTCTACAGAGTGAGTTCTAGGACAGCCAGAGCTACACAGAGAAACCCTCTCTCAAGCAAACAAACAAACACCCCCCCCCCAACTGCAACCATAAAGCTATATAAAGGTGTTGAGTTTAGCTTATATGCACATCCTTATTGGCTATCCCATTCTATATGCATCCTGGGATTTTGTAAGCTTTTCTGAATAGCAATGTATAGATTTGACTTAATGTGTCAACATTGGTTAATGAATGCATTTTAAAAAAGAAAGTGGAAAAATAGTATATAGACTAAGGAGGATATATACATACATATATATGTAATAATAAATAATGGAAAAGAGGTCATGAATTTGAAAGAGGGCAAAGAGATATATGAGACAGTTTGGGGGGTGGAAAGGAAGGGAGATTTGATGTAATTATAATCTCAAAAATAATAGAAAAAACTTAAGTAGAGATTCAGTATAATAAAGCATACATAATTGAGGAATTTAGAGAGATGACTCAGTGGTTATGAGAAATAGTTGCTCTTCAGAGGACCTGGGTTCAGTTCCCAGCACCTATATAGCAGCTCACAACTGTCTGTAACTATGGTTCCAGAGGATCTGACATCCTCTCACAAAAACACGGGTATACAAAACACCAATGCACGTAAAAAAAATTAATTGAAAATTTAAAAGAAAGAATATAGAACAGAAAATCAGAATTCTGGATCTGTTTTAGTCCAGAAAATAGTTCTTAATATACTTATTTTTAAATACTTAATCCTTAAAAATACTTATTTTTCATCCCTAAAAATACTTATTTTTTCCGTTTTTCTCCCATTTCAGTGAAAAGTTTCACCTATATTTTCTCAACATTCTGTGCGTGTCTGTGTGTGTACATGTACATCTAAATAAGCCATAATTCTTATGTCTTTTCAAAGGGAACTATATTAAATTAGCCCTTAGTGAAAAGGAAGAAATGCCTCCTCATTTCTAACTTCCTTTACATGCAATTTTGTTCAGATAGCCCAAGTCAAGAATTATCTTTCTTTTACTAATATATCCTGTCTTGGACCTGTGTGTGTGCCCTATATTAAACTTACTGTGTCCCACAGAGATGATATCTCCATAGGCATGATATCCATGATACCTCCAGGATGTTTTAAATATTTTCTTTTATAGACTTATTATATTATTATTGAGGCTTTTGCTCTACTTTCATGTCTCAGAAGTGTATCAAGAAGGTAGTTAATATTACATTAAATATCTGATTCTGTGGTGTTTGGATTCTGGTTTCAACTTAGCAGAACATCTTCCTGCTCCACATACATACCAATATTTATTTCACTTTATTCAGCTATATAACTTTTTCTCCACATTAATTAGAAGCTTTATAATTTGGGAATGAGATAACAGTGGAGACATTTCCTATAAACATCAGGGCCTCTAAGATGGCTGAAACAGTCACATTGTACTCTCTTTTACAAGCAGGTTTGCCTTTTGCAGGTGACAAGAGCATTGAGGATTTCATTTGGCTCTGGAAGCAGTTTATTTTCAGAACTTCATCCTACCCAGAACTAAACTTAACCATTATTTTCATTTCAAACATTTTTTTCTTTTAAACTTCAAAAGCATTAGCTTTGTGTTTCAAGGTCTCCCCACCCCCTATCAGCAATTAACATTATTCATATTAAACTTCCTCTCTCCACGCACAACAGCTTTCCTCTCCCTTGCCTTGCTGGTTTCTTTACTTTCTGGTTGTCTTTGTTTTCTATTTCTCTTCTCTCCTTTCTTTTTTTCTACCCTTCTTTTTCATTTTCCTCTTGATACTCCTATCTTAAAATTTTTCCCTTTGGAATACTTTTCTAATAGGTCAAGAAAAGACAAATGCTCAAGATTAAAAATAAGTTTTGTTTAATTATCTATACAATCTTCTCAGGCTAAAGACAGTTATATTTGTCTTCTTGTGTGTTATTTGGTTCACATATAATATTAATGACATCTTTGTATTTGTTGATTATTAATTCTCTTCTAGAATATATTATGTACTCAAGGAAATATATAAATATGTATGCATATCTATATATATTATATAGATATGTATGCATAAATGGAAAGTGCCAACCATTCTTATTTTCGGATGGATCATTTGAAGCCAACAAAGATATAGTGAATCACATAATGTCAAAGAGCAAGTTTTTACAGATATTGTAACTTCTGCACACATTATAGGTAGGAAGTATGAAGTAGTTATAGCCATACATGAAATACCATAAGTACTTTTTCTCCACTATTGCTACCAAATAGTTCTCTCTCTCTCTCTCTCTCTCTCTCTCTCTCTCTCTCTCTCTCTCTCTCTCTCTCTCTGTGTGTGTGTGTGTGTATTTGTGTATGTGTGTGTTGGAGACACAGAGGCAGAGGAGAATAAAAATGAGAATCTAAATTGCCAGTTGATTGTCTAAAATAAGGCAAGCACCACATAATGAGAAAAGAATAGTCTTTCTAATGCCCAGTACTAGGAAACTGAATAGCCACATGCCAAAGAATGAAGTTTGACCCTAACTTCAAGCCATATAGAAAAAATTAACTAGAAGTAGATTATAGCTAAGAAGGCATAAGAGTAAATATTTGTGACCTTGGATTAAGCAACCCTTAAATACATAAGCTAAAGCTAAGAAGGCATAGGAGTAAATATTTGTGACCTTGGATTATGCAAACCTTATGTGCAAAACAAAGTACAGGGGATAGACAAAAAGGTAGACTAATTGAAATCTTTAAAAAAATCCTTAAAAACATTTTTTTCTGGTGAAACTATCATCAGTAAAGCACACATTCAAAATAAGAGAAAACTTTTGCAATTGGTATTTGTAAATGTAACCTATATCTGTAATAAAGAACTCTTTCAGCTCAAGAATAAAATTGAAGTGAGATGAAAAAAAAAAGGTCAAAGAATTTGAACAGAACCTTCCCAACAAGTCACATTAGCAATCAATGTGTGCATGTAAAAACACTCAATATTATCAGCAATTAGTAAAATGCAAACCAAAGCATAATTGCATGCAACTTCACATCCACTAGAATGGCTAAAATCAAAACAAGCACCATCTAGATGTTTGATAGGAACAGTGATAGTGAAGAAATTGAAAAATTTACATTGCTGGTGAGATTGTAAAACTATGCTGTCATTTTAGAAGCAGTTTGAAAATTTCTCAAAAAGTTAAAGATGAAGTTGTAATGATTTAGCAATTCTAGTAGAATATATACATTCAAAAGTATTGAAAACATATACCTATATAAAAATGTATGCATTAATATTTAATAGCAAAGTTATTGAGAATTAGCCAAAAGATAGAAATAACCAACTAAGCCTAACTGCAACACTAAGAAGATAAACAAAATGGAATAGCATTCAATCATAAAAAATAAAAAAGTAATATATACATGATTTTTGAAATTAAAAAAGCCAGACACAAAAGGTCACAGACTGTATGATACAGTTCATATGAAATGTCCAGAGGGCAAATATATAAAGATATAGAGATTTGGGAGGTTAAAGAAGGGGGAATGATTGATAATGAATATGAAGTTTCTTTCTTAGTTGATAATATTGTTGTTGATATTAGAAAGTGTTGAGTGCACAACTGTGTGACTATAACCCAAACTATTGGACTGTGTACATTAAATGAGAAAATTTTACTGTATGTTTTAAAATAATATATTGGGATATCTCATTAGTATTCATGTAAAAGGACTCCTGGCATAAGTGACTCTTTTATCAGTGTCAGTCAGAGTTTGAAAAAGGACAATATTTATAATAATTTTGATATTATGATTAGAAATACAATAAACATCATACATGATGAACATTTTGCTAAAATATTTATAAGCTAAACCTCTAGTCTAAAAATATTGGAGCAAAGAATAAATGGATTTTTATTTTGGTCAAATTTTCCAAATTGCTTTCCAAAGAGTTCCTATTATTTTAAGGCACCAATTAGGAGTTTATTAGAATGCTCATTTTTCATACTTTTGACAACTAAGTGTATTATCAAATTTGATTGCTAGTCACTATTCTAGTAATGTATAAACTTTTGGCAATTGTTTTAAAAATCTTAGATATTTGGAATATTTTTGCCTGTAATGAGCATACAATACCAGCATAGTACTAAATATAAATATAGATAAATAAATATAGTACTAAAATATACCTTATAAATTTAGGTAATTCTTAAATAATTAATTTGTATCTTTTCAATGTTGAAGTCAAAAAGACTTCTGGTCTGTGTTGAAACTACAATGTAGGTATATGACTTAAGTTCCAACAATGAGATGCCCTAACATGAGACTTGGATGCAACATTTCAATGTACAAAAAGCAGCACTATATGATTTCCATTTTGGTTGGAATAGGAGGTAGAAAAGAAACTTGGCTCTGGAGTATAACAGAAATTGCAAGGGCAAGTTCTTAATAGAGTGGTGGCACAGTGCTGGCAATAGTAGGTGTTGCAGTAAATTTCTTGGCCTGTAATGCAGAAGCAATAGTTTTTCCTATAAGGAAAGTAGCAGTATCCCTGGTCATTGTTTCCAGAAACTAAACTTCAAGATTGGTTGGGTAGCCTTCCTTTTATAAATAACTATACTATATACATAACCTTAATTCCAAAATCTCTTTTTCACATAATCTCTTCTATCACTTTTTTGCTCAGTCCTTATAATATGCCACTTTCCACATGTTCTTTACCTAAATGGATCCTGTAATACACTGGTTTCAATAACCTTTTGCTCTCTGTTATACACTATCTCCATATTTTTACTTGTTTTCTTTACTTTGGATTTTGGAGTCCATAATTACAATTACTTTCAAATATATACTTATTAACACCTTACCATTCCTCAATGCATTATATTTATATGAGAAAAAAAAGCAGATCCTGAATAAATCCTACACTCAATCTATTCCATTTCCATATTACCTGGTCTGGTCTTCATTTAATTTTAATCTGTTCTAATTCACATTCTTTTCATAACTAGGTCTTTTTAAAATTTAGTTTTATTTGTAATTCATTTTTTACATTCCATATTCCATTCTCCACCTCTCCCCATCCATCCCCTGACTGTTCCACATCCCACACCTCCTCCCCATCCCACCCTGTCTCCACGTGGATGCCCCCACCTCCCACCCCACCTGACCTCTAAACTCCCTGGGGCCTCCAATCTCTTGAGGGTTAGGTGCATCATCTCTGAATGAACACAGACCCGGAAGTCCTCTGCTGTATGTGTGATAGGGACCTCATATCTGCTGGTGTATGCTGTTTGGTGGTCCAGTGTTTGAGAGATCTTGGGAGTCCAGATTAGTTGAGACTGCTGGTCCTCCTACAGGATAGCCCTTCTCCTCAGCTTCTTTCAGGCTCCCCTAATTCAACGACAGGTATCAGCTGCTTATGTCCATTGGTTAGGTGTAAATATCTGCATTTGACTCTTTCAGCTGCTTGTCTTTCGGGGGGCAGTCATGATTGGTCCCTTTTTGTGAGCGCTCCATAGCCTCAATAGTAGTGTCAGGACCTCCCCTTGAGCTGGATCCCACTTTGAGTCTGTCGCTGGACAATTTTAAATAAAGTAGTACACCAAAGATAGTTGAAAATCATTGCCCCAAGAGTATTTTAATAATGCTTTAGATTAGGTGGTATAGTTTCACTTCTTGTATTACCTTTGTCTTCCTTAAGGTTGGCCTTTAAGCCAAAGGACCTGGCTGCCTTCCCAGAAGTCATTTCCACATAGTTTAATATCTATAGCCAGTGAACAAAAAGTGCATTTCCTGACACCATACTGTAAAGTTATTATTAATGTAGTAAAGGTATGCATTTCTTGTTTGGCACTGATGTTTGGGATATTTCATTGAGTTGGGTAACTTACAAAGGTGCAACATTTTGAAATGTGGATTAATAGAGTTAGAATAACAAGGAATATTTACTGTTAAAACATGTTACATTTGATAATTTGGTTGAACAAAGTAAATGTTAGCTCATTTTCAGAAACACTTTTTAAATTGCTAATGTAGGAAGTGCTTAATCAATGACAGATGGATGAACTATCATTGATGTTGTAATAATGAATCCTGCAATGAGTTGAAAATTAGATGGAGCTCTAAAGAAATAAAACAATTTTTGAATCAAGATCCATTAAGTGATAGGCCTCATGACCACTGTTTAATTTGTAGAAAATTTCTGTTATGAATCAGAAAGCATATAACGTTATTTGAGGGATGAAGATCTTCTTGGAGATGTATATGATATCAGATTCACAGTTTGGAGCCAAGAAGTGATAATGAAGAAAGAAGTAGAAATTCAGTCACACACACACACACACACACACACACACACACTGTAGCCTTCTTACATATAACATGTTTATTCAATTATTAACCTTTCAACAATGATCTTTTCTCACAATTCTTCTTAGACTATTTAGTTCCATGGAAGTTAATTTATTGTAATAATGTGCAATAGTACACAGATCAGTTAATTTAATCTTTAAAGAATTTGAGGTTACTCTAGTGCAGAAAAATTAATGCATAAGTGCATCTTATTACTGACAAGGAATATAAGATTTATAAACAATAAGGATAAAGCAAAGTATGACAAAGAACTAAATACTTTTATTTTTTATTTTTAAATACACTTAATGTTCATTTACTGTGTATATGCACACACATATGCATTTGCACACATGCCACAGTATACATATGGGAGTCAGAAGACAATTTGCAGGAGTTGGTTTTTCTCTTTCTACCATGTAAGTGGAATTTGTAGGGATCGAACTTAGGTCGTCATGCTTGCCTTTTTCTGTTACACTATCTCACCTAACCCCAGTATCTTGACTTAAACATGAATGAAAGTATTTTTCATTTATAAATTGAAGATTAACAGATATCTATCTGGATGATAGTTGGCAGTGTTAATTCTTGTAAAACAGAAAATTTAATGAAGGGTGTGAAGATTTTTCAATTACTTATAAGGGTGTTATACTGTACTTTTTATTTTAAAAGTTTAAAATGTAACAGAATTAGAAACTCAGTATTTTGTCAACAAACTTCTCTTTCACTGAAGTAATTTCCTAAAATCAAAGCAATGTCAAATTACCTATATCCAATAGAATTAGGTAGTTTAGCTGTGTAAATTATTTCTGACTAAATGTGTAAAAGGTTAATTTTTATTTTTCTACATATATAAAATAAAGTAACATGAAATATTATTTTAGGAAAAGAGAACAATTTTCTTTTTAGTCACTTCATATTGCTGCAAATACCTTAGATCAAGACTGAAAGGTAGAAATGTAAACAATGATAGCATTGCTGCTGTTGCCCTAGATTGAATTACAAAACAAGCAGCACATTTAGAAATTTATGCTGGAAAAATCCTTTCAAATGTGTCTGAATACAGAACAGTTACAGTGTTTGTGCAGTCATGCAGTTTGGACTTATGCCAAGTGTAACGCTCTTATTCCTGATCCTACTCTCCTGATGAGGAATCTGAAGGCTAGGTTACAATTCAAGAATTCAAGATCTCTATGGCTGGCTTCCTACCCAGTATTTTTGAGTTTTCACCCCACTATGTTTGCTAGTGAAATATTAATATGAAAAACTAACATATATTGGTACTTACTATGTGTTAAGCCATGTGTAAGGCATATTACATGGTTTAACCCAAATGCATTTTACAATATTTCTATGAAATTTAAAATTTGTTCTGGTAGAGAACTGATGTTCAATGAAGCTAAATAAATTACTGAAGGTTTTTTTTTCTTTTTTTCTTTTTCTTTTTTTCTTTTTCTTTTTTTTTTTTAGACAGGGAATTCACTTTGTAGACCAGGCTGGCCTCAAACTAAGAAATCTGCCTGCCTCTGTCTCCCAAGTGCTTAATCTGCCTAATTTTAAGTCTGATAAAAAAATAGCATTTTTTTCCTGAAGAAAAAGATTACTTTGTTTGAAATATAGAGTATATACCATGGAGCAATAAACTGTCAAGCCTCCATATCTATCTACCTATTGTCCTCAGGGGTGATTTCCCCAATGTAAGTTTTGTCTGTTATTCCTGCAGGTTGTTTTTAGCCAGGTAAAAATGCTCTAAAGTGCAGTCCATACCTTTCCTTAGTTACCCCTTACTCATCATAATGGTCCTTAAGTCAGTTCCAGTTTTGTAGGTTCCTCTCGGTAGTCATGCAATTTAATATTGCAACAGAGTCTCTGAATCATCTTTTAAAAATATATTTAAGTCACAAAAACAGTTAAGAAATAAAAAACCTTTACTGTTGCTTCAAGAAAACTAGAGTATCAAACACTAATTAGTTTGCTCCCTTTTGTTGTCTGTTTGAAATAAAAAAAATGTAGAGAGTACAAATTTGCCTCGTACAATAGGATATATATATATATATATATATATATATATATATATATATATATATATATATATATACATCCTTTGGTGTCTGGTACATTTCACTTAATATGTTTTCAGGTTCATCTATGTCATAGATTTTTCACAATTTTAATTTTATGACTAAATAGTACATTGTTTTATGGTTATGCTACATTTTATTTATATATTTACCCATTGATTGTCACTTAGGCTTTTTCTTTTCATTTTGTGATTATAATATAGAACTTAGGAACACTCATGTATATGTGGGTTTTTAAAACCTGTTTCCAATTCTTTTGTATATAAGCTAATGAGTACAATTGCTAAATAATTCTGTCTTTAGCTTTCTGAGGACTTGTCAAATGTCTCCACAAAGCCTGAACCATTGCTATCAGAAATGAATAGTTTCTAATTTCTACACAATATCACCAATGCTTGCTGCTTTCCATATCTAAAATAAAAAGCCTAAATATAGAATAGTGATTACCAGAGGTTGTAAATGGTAGAGGTGGAAAGAGGAGGATTAAGGAAGGTGGACAATAGGTACAAAAACGGAATTACAAACAGTCAATTCTGCTGAGCCATAATACAGTGGAATAATTATAGTTCACAATAATTTATTATGTACTTTGTGAAGATGCAAGAGAGAGGAGTTTGTAGGCTCTAAACATAAATGATAAGGAGAGTGCTGGAGTTACAGCTCAGTAGTAAAGTACTTGGCATGAAATATGTGGGGCTCTGGGTTTGAGTATCATTACCATAAAATATTTTTAAACAGTTCTAAGGAGAGAGAAATGCAAATTATTCCACTTTGATTAGCTCATGTTGTAGTCTGTGTAGAACTATCACAGTGAACTCCATTAATATGTATAATTAGCATATACTAAAAACTTAAAAAAAATTGTGGCCATCCTAAACCAAAAGGTTTCCAAGATCAGATAGTAGACTACATATATTTTCTATAATTGTTACACTTCTTTCATAAACTAGGTGATTGGACTTTGAGCACAGAATAAATTTTGGAAATATTTGTTAACCAGACATGGAAATACAGAAATCACTGCTGAGGGTTTCGAATTATTGAAACAGACTATGCAACTATAATTGTAACTTGAAATAGTTTTGCCAGTACTTCTTACTTCAGCAGTTCTGATCTAGGCAAATTCTTATCTGTTTTTGCCCTGGACACCCTGTGTTTGTTTTTGTCTTCTCTTTTTCCTTTAGCGTATTTTTTTTCCTGTGGATTGTGCACACAGGAGAGGAATTTTAAAGCTCTTCTTGCAGAAATGCATTCTTCTGTTTAAACATTAAACTTAAAACTAATCTCCTGTTTTGCACAAGCTCATACGCTAGGAAAAAGGATAAAAATAAAAGTAATAGTAACCTGGACTAATTCTGTCCCTGCACACTCTGTTCTGGATTTTGTTCCAAAAATCAGAACAATGGTTAAGACAGAAAAATAAAATAAGCCAGGTTTTGTTCAATTAATTTACATTGGAAAGGGCAGAGAATTATAAAGGAAGACAAAAATTAACTTACAATAAATGTGAATGTAAGGTATTTTGAGGGAAAAGAGTCTGGAGTATCAGATATAATACTGAGTCAGAATGTAGAAAAGTAAATACATGAAAATTATTTTTGATTTATCATTTGATCTACATTATAAATATATTAACAGGCAAAATTAAAATGTAAATTTATTGTAGTTTTTAAAATATTTTAAACAGGTATTTGGATATGATCCCATTTTGACACTGCCATTAGGTGGATTGACTTTATTAAATAATATTTAGAGGAAAAAATCGTAATTTAGCCAAAATTATGGGAAACCTTGGGCTATATCTGACAGTTCTATTAAAAGTGAAGATGGTAATAACCTGTGAAATGCCACTCCCACTTCTTCCTCAGAGATAAACACATATATATGTATAAAATAATGATTC
>NT_165789.2:131273-133818 GCF_000001635.26 Mus musculus
TAGTGGTTTTTAAAAACTTTTCTAATGAAATATATGGCTTCATGTGATCATCACCACAATAAGGACACAGAATTCTTCGATAAGCATGAAGAAATTTCTTTATTATATTATTATTCAATGTTTGTCACATAGTCTTATTTTACTTTTCTGTCTTGTCTCCTAGAAATTACTAGTATTAATTTCCAAAGTTTTGTCATTGTAAGAATGCTACAGAAGTTGACCTATATGGAATGTAACATTTTGGAATTGGCCTTTCATTAAGGAAAGTAACTTGAATGGTAGCACATTTGTATTTTTGTTAGTAGTCCATTTTTATTGCTGAGTTGTATTCTGTAGTACAGATATAACAAGGCTCCTTCAATCACTCATCTTTTGAATGATATTTGAAAATTTACATTACTATTTAACTCATGTACATGTTTTTGTTTGAATATAAATCATTTATTTGGAATAAGTATTCAGAAATATAGTGGCTGTTTTTAGAAGGAAATTGTGACACTATTTTCCAAAATGGTTTTAACATTAACATTTCTACCAGTAATGTATAAAATACTCAATTTTTATATACATTCTGAATGAAAAAGAAAAATAGAAAAAAAAAGGAAACATGACTGTTCGTAGGTATGGTGTGCAGGAGAAAGCTTATTATAGATATGTGGGGGAGCACAAGGAGATGCAGAGAACTCTAGGAGAGTTCAGAATGTACATGATCCTGAGCTAGGCCTTGTGGGAGATGGGGAGGGAAATGGAGAGGGAAGATAGGGGAACCAGGTGCAGAAGCCAGGAGGCCCAAAGGTAAAAGGAAAGAAGGTAACCAAAATGGCTGGATTACATACGCATGGGCACCTCAGCCATTTGTCCCAGGTTTCAACACTTGACTAGTATCTGAGAAAGACAATTTTAAAAAATGTAATATTCATTTTTGTTTATGGTTTCAGAGGCTCTACTCCACGGACTGCTTTTTTAATTTTTTTATTTTTTATTTTTTTATCTTATTGCAAAGGAAGAAAACCCCTTGGCAGAAAGACAGAAGTGAGGAACCCTGTCTACCTAATGACACCCAGGAGAAACAGGAAGGAGAAAAAGAAAAGCTATATTGACCTTTGAAAAGTATATTCCCTAAGACCTACTTTTCTAGCTAGGCCCCACTTTCCATAGTTGTACCACCTCCCAATAGTCTATTTAAAATTTGAACTCAGCGGTGGTTTAAACCAATAACTAGGTGAAAGGTTTATTTTAGTTTTTTTACTATATATTCTGATCACAATTTCTCCTCCCTCAACTCCTCTTAGATTCCCTCCCCCCAAATCTACACCCATTTTTCTCTCTCACTAGAAAACAAACAGGAAAAAAAACAAAAACAAAAGCAAACAGGCAACTAAAAACAAACAAACAAACAAACAAACACAAATAAACAGAATAAGTTAAAACAAACAGAAAAAGAGTAAAAAATAACACACAAGAGAAACACAGAAATCACATAGAAAATAAAATTAGAAACTATAATATATAAGGAAAAAGACCTGTAAGGTGAGAAAAAAAAAGCTCAAAGCACTATGAGTCCACCCCGCCCCCCAAATGTCCAGTCTGTTATAAGAAAAAAACTTCTTAAAAATATCACTGAGTTCACTTTGTGTTAAGTATCAATTACCCTTAAATATGGTTTGTATACCCAAGGGAGACCCTGTTGAAGAGTCTCCCTTTGTAAGCAGTTGTCAGTTGGAGATAGCTTCTGGGTTAAGGATGTGGGCTTGTGCCCACTTCTCTCTCAATGATGGAACCCCATTTGGCTTAGACTAGTGCAGGCCCTGAGCATGCTGTTACAGTCTCTATGAGCTTGTATGATACATCCATCAGGTATATCTAGAAGGCCTTATTTCTTTGATATCTTCCATCTCCACTGGCTCTTACAATCTTTCTGCCACCAAGTTTCCTGATTCCTGAAGAGAGGGATTTGATAGAGACATCCCATTTAGGATAGGGTGTTCCAAAGTTTCTCACTCTTTCGACAGTGTCCAGTTGTAGATCTCTGTGTTTGTTTCTATCTACTGCAGGACAAAGTTTCTTTGACAATAGCTGAGAAAGATACTGATCTGTGAATATAGCAGAACATCTTTAGAAGTCTAAAATGACTAAAATTGCTATGTTCTCTTAGCAGAATATAGTAGTATTTGGTTGTTCTCTAGGTCTGTGGTCTATCTAGTCTCAGGTTCTTGGTTAACTGAGCAGTGAAAAGGAATGAGATTCATCTCATGGAGTGGGCTTTAAATCCAGTCAGGTACTGGTTGGTTACTTCCACAAGGTTTGTGCCACTATCACACCAGTGTATCATGCAGGCAGGTCCCCATTGCAGACACTCAACTACTCTGTGTTCAGTGAGTTGTATAGACATTGTCTTCAGCAATAGGATCTTTTGTCTATCTTGTTATTTGGTGATTGCATTTAGAAATGTGTGTGTGTGTGTGTGTGTGTGTGTGTGTGTGTGTGTGTGTAATTTTTAAGAAGCTTCTACTGTAGTAAGTTTCCATATGACCCTTTCAAATGG
>NT_165789.2:133918-136024 GCF_000001635.26 Mus musculus
ATAAGCCAGGTTTTGTTCAATTAATTTACATTGGAAAGGGCAGAGAATTATAAAGGAAGACAAAAATTAACTTACAATAAATGTGAATGTAAGGTATTTTGAGGGAAAAGAGTCTGGAGTATCAGATATAATACTGAGTCAGAATGTAGAAAAGTAAATACATGAAAATTATTTTTGATTTATCATTTGATCTACATTATAAATATATTAACAGGCAAAATTAAAATGTAAATTTATTGTAGTTTTTAAAATATTTTAAACAGGTATTTGGATATGATCCCATTTTGACACTGCCATTAGGTGGATTGACTTTATTAAATAATATTTAGAGGAAAAAATCGTAATTTAGCCAAAATTATGGGAAACCTTGGGCTATATCTGACAGTTCTATTAAAAGTGAAGATGGTAATAACCTGTGAAATGCCACTCCCACTTCTTCCTCAGAGATAAACACATATATATGTATAAAATAATGATTCCTGAAATAGTTTTTAAAATTTGAAAACAGTCTAAATGTCTTATATTAGAGAAATAAATGAAATTTTATATATAATGGAATGTTACTCAGGAATCACAATAAATAATATCGGCATGAATATATCTTAGAAATATAACATTGAATGAAGAAACACCTCATTTTATAATAACATTGATATAAAATAGAGAACAAAACAATATATTTTCATATATTTTCTGACTACATATATGTGTTCATAAAACATAAAATAGTTATAAACAAATGAACAAGAAACTTATGATAGTAGTTATTTAGGGGGTTTTAGTATACAGGTAAAGTAAATAAAATCAGGAATGGTGGCCAAAACAGATTTTAGATCTATCTATAATGTCTTATTTATTTAACAAAGTATTTTTAAAATTAGAAAATTATTAAATAGTCCATAAAATCTTGTGAGCCCTTCAACTAGATTCCAATGGAAATATATTAATGTCTTTAGAAAAGTATTTAAACTGTTATTCTTAACTAGATTTTATTCAGTCTTCACTATTCAAAATCTGTATTAGTGGTTTTTAAAAACTTTTCTAATGAAATATATGGCTTCATGTGATCATCACCACAATAAGGACACAGAATTCTTCGATAAGCATGAAGAAATTTCTTTATTATATTATTATTCAATGTTTGTCACATAGTCTTATTTTACTTTTCTGTCTTGTCTCCTAGAAATTACTAGTATTAATTTCCAAAGTTTTGTCATTGTAAGAATGCTACAGAAGTTGACCTATATGGAATGTAACATTTTGGAATTGGCCTTTCATTAAGGAAAGTAACTTGAATGGTAGCACATTTGTATTTTTGTTAGTAGTCCATTTTTATTGCTGAGTTGTATTCTGTAGTACAGATATAACAAGGCTCCTTCAATCACTCATCTTTTGAATGATATTTGAAAATTTACATTACTATTTAACTCATGTACATGTTTTTGTTTGAATATAAATCATTTATTTGGAATAAGTATTCAGAAATATAGTGGCTGTTTTTAGAAGGAAATTGTGACACTATTTTCCAAAATGGTTTTAACATTAACATTTCTACCAGTAATGTATAAAATACTCAATTTTTATATACATTCTGAATGAAAAAGAAAAATAGAAAAAAAAAGGAAACATGACTGTTCGTAGGTATGGTGTGCAGGAGAAAGCTTATTATAGATATGTGGGGGAGCACAAGGAGATGCAGAGAACTCTAGGAGAGTTCAGAATGTACATGATCCTGAGCTAGGCCTTGTGGGAGATGGGGAGGGAAATGGAGAGGGAAGATAGGGGAACCAGGTGCAGAAGCCAGGAGGCCCAAAGGTAAAAGGGAAGAAGGTAACCAAAATGGCTGGATTACACACGCATGGGCACCTCAGCCATTTGTCCCAGGTTTCAACACTTGACTAGTATCTGAGAAAGACAATTTTAAAAAGTGAGGGGATCATTTTTGTTTATGGTTTCAGAGGCTCTACTCCACGGACTGCTTTTTTAATTTTTTTATTTTTTATTTTTTTATCTTATTGCAAAGGAAGAAAACCCCTTGGCAGAAAGACAGAAGTGAGGAACCCTGTCTACCTAATGACACCCAGGAGAAACAGGAAGGAGAAAAAG
>NT_165789.2:137067-157510 GCF_000001635.26 Mus musculus
ATGGAGTGGGCTTTAAATCCAGTCAGGTACTTGGTTGGTTACTTCCACAAGGGTTGTGCCACTATCACACCAGTGTATCATGCAGGCAGGTCCCCATTGCAGACACTCAACTACTCTGTGTTCAGTGAGTTGTATAGACATTGTCTTCAGCAATAGGATCTTTTGTCTATCTTGTTATTTGGTGATTGCATTTAGAAATGTGTGTGTGTGTGTGTGTGTGTGTGTGTGTGTGTGTGTGTGTAATTTTTAAGAAGCTTCTACTGTAGTAAGTTTCCATATGACCCTTTCAAATGGCCCTTAGAATCTTCTCTCCTTTACCCTCTTTTGTTCTTTCCATTTAATCCTCTTGTTCCAAACTCACCCTGTTCATCTCATTGTTCCATAACTATATATTCTATTTCCCCTTCCTCAGGAGGTTCTTCCCTTCTACCCTCATTCATTCCTTACTTTGTACCTAACCTCTGTGGTTATACAGATGGGTCTGTTTATCAAAGACTTGAAAGCTAATACCCACATAAAAGTGAATGCATACAATATTTGTCTCTTTGGGTCTGGGTTACCTGATTCAGAATGATTTTTTTTTTCTAGCTTCATCCATTTACCTGTGAACTAAATGATTTTAGTCTTTTTCTTAACAGCTGAGTAATATTACATTATGAAAATATACCACATTTTCCTGATCCATTGATCTGTTTACAGAGATCTAGGATATTTTCAATTTCTATTATGAATACAGCAGTAACGAACATAAATGGATAAATATCTATGTAGTAGGATATAGAGTCCTTTAAGTATATGTCTGAGAGTGGTTTACTTGAGGTAGATCTATCTGAGCTTCCTGAGAAATTGCCACCCTGATTTCTGTAGTGGTTGCATAAGTTTGCACTCATATCAGCAATGGATGAGTGTTCCCTTTACCAGCATGAGCTGTCACTTTTGTTTTTTATCCTGGCCATTCTAACTGGGATAAGAGGAAATCGCAAAGTGGTTTTCATTTACATTTCCTTGATGGCTAATGATTTTGAATATTTTATTAAGTGTCCCTCAGCCTTTTGTGTTTCATCTTTTGAGAACTCCCTGTTTAGATCTGTACCCGAACTATTAATTGGGTTGTTTGCTTTCTTGATCTACAGTTTTTTATTTCTTTATATATCTTAGATATTACTCTTCTATCAGATGTGTAGTTGGTAAAAAAAAAAAAAAAAACAAAAAAAAAAAAAACCTTTCCCATTCTGTAGCATGCCCAAATGATAGTGTTCTTTGCCATACAGAAGCTTTTCAGTTTCATGAGGTTCCATTTACTAATTCTTGTTCTTTGAGCATGTACTATCAGTATACTGTTCACATATCTTTTAAAATATTATTTATTTATTAATTTATTTTGAGAATTTTATATATGAATACTGTATTTACATTATGCCTCCATCCCTCTCCTCTCTCCAATTCTTCCTGTGTATCTCTCACTCCCTCTCAAATCCATGGCCTCCTTTTATTTCATTATACACACATATAGGTACACACACACACACACACACACACACACACACACACACCCTAAGGGAGAAGATGAAGTGGAAACCTAAGAGTTCTTTGGAAAGTCAGTTATGTTGGATGGTGTTTTGCTTGGGCAAATATGTGACGGAGTGTTTTACTGAAGTGGACACAAGTGAAAGTATGTTTTGCTAAAGCAGAAACATGAACAAATGTTTAGTTGAAGCAGGCACAGGTGAAAGGATATTCTGCTAAAGCAAACACATGAAAGGACACATAATGGATTCTTTGCTACAACATTGTGGAGTTGAATTCCCTCTGTCAGGACTCCATAGAGAGAAATGGCCCAAAAAACCAAAACAAAAAACAAAAAAACTTCTGGTGGTGTTTTGCAGACTCCAATCAGTTGACACAGTGATGTCAGATGAAACAAACTCACATTTTGCTAAGTCAGACTCATATGCTGAGGCAAGGCCCATGGAGGACATGTGATGCTTGGAGGATATAAATAGGACTCAACAAACTGTGAGAGGGCTTGCTTGTAGAGGTGGTTACAACACTTCTTGGTCTCATGTCTTCACTGATCTTCGCTTTGTTGAGGCACATCAGAGAACTTCTCCTGGTGTTCCTGGTGATCTAAATCCCTCTTGCTGACTCATACGTATTTGGCTGAGGTCTAGCTCTTCCTGCTAAGTTGTGCCAGTGCTGCAGCTGTCCTGACTCTACAGAACTGGACTGCTGGTATATCCCTGAAGTGTTTTTGAGTATATTGAACTGCCGCTGCTGTCCTGTGAACTGAACTGCCAATTTCCTAACAATGCAAATGGGATTTGCTCTAAGAACCATTTCTAAACAGGTCTACTTTCTCCATCTCCTTTCTTTCCCACTACCTGTGGTGGGCTAAAAGGGGAGGTTAAAGCATTTAAGAACCATCATTAAAAGTAGGCTTTGAAAAAATTAAAGCTATAAGAAGGTTTCCAGGTCAGTTCCAGCTTGATTCCTCCAAGTTTTGTGTTTAAAGTATCTGGTATCTTTACTAATAGGCTTTTACTTTCAATTTCTGGGTTGCAACCAAGGACCTATATTGTTTTGGAAGTCTCCTAGACTTCCCTGACCAACAACTTAAAGGAAGGTGCCAGGCTCTGTAGTTTTTGTTAGTCTATGGCTCTTGCTTTTTTATTAAATTATTTTATTTATTTACATTCCAAATGTTTCTCCCCTTCCTGATCCTCCCTCCCAGAGTTCTTCACCCAATTCCCCTCCCCTTTGCCTCTGAGAGGGTGCTCCCTCACCCACCCATTCACCCCAACCACCCATATAAACCTACTACCACCTCACCCTCCCCAGCATTCTCCTTCCCTGGGGCATCAATCTCTACAGGATTAGATACATCCTCTCCCACTCTCCCACTGAGGGCAAAAAGAGCAGTCCTCTGCTACACATGTGCTGGGGGCTTCAGACCAGCCCTTGTATGCACTTTGGTTGGTGGCTTAGGTTCTGGGAGCTCTGAAAGGTCCTGGTTAGTTGGTACTATTGTTCTTCCTATGGGGTTGCCAACTCCTTCAGCTTCTTCAATCCTTCCTCTAACTCTTCCATAGGGGTCCCTGACCTCAGTCCAATGGTTGGCTGTGGGTATCTGCATCTGTCTTAGTCAGCTGCTGGTAGAGCCTCTCAGTACAGCCATGTTAAGCTCCTGTCATGCATGTCCTTTTGGGTCTGAGTTACTTATTTTCTAGTTCTATTAATATGCCTGCAAAGTTTATGATATCCTTGCTTTTAATAACTCAATAGTATTCCATTGTGTAAATGAACCACATTTTCTGTATTCATTCTTCAGTTGAGGGACATTTGGGTTGTTTCCAGCTTCTGGCAATTACGAATAAGTCTGTTATGAACATAGTCAAGCATGTGTCCTTGTGGTATGGTGGAGCATCTTTTGAGTATATGCCCAGGAGTGGTAAGGCTCGGTCTTCTGGTAGATCTATTTCCAATTTTCTGAGGAAACTCCAGATTGATTTACAGAGTGGTTGTACTAGTTTGCAATTCCACCAGCAATGGAGAAGTGTTCCTCTTTCTCCACATTCTCACAAGCATGTGCTGTCTCTTGAGGTTTTTATCTTAGCCATTCTGTTTGGCGTAAAATGAAAGTTCAGTGTTGTTTTGATTTGCATTTCCCTGATGACTAAGTATGTTGAACATTTAAGTGCTTCTCGGCCATTTGAGATTTTTATGTTGAGAATTCTTTGTTTAGCTCTGTACCCCATTTTTACATTGGACTTTTTTTTTTTTAGTCTAAATTCAAGATAAGACTGCCCACTCTTTCCCTATCTGTTCAATATAGTACTTGAAGTTCTAGTTAGAGCAATTAGATAACAAAAGGATATCAAGGGGATATAAATTGGAAAGGAAGAAGTCAAGGTATCACTATTTGAAAATGATATGATAGTATACATAAACAACCCTAAAAAAACAGAAAACACCTACAGGTGATGAACAACTTCAGCAAAGTGGCTGGATACAAAATTAACTCAAACAAATCAGTAGCCTTCCTTTATGCAGGTTGAGAAAGAAATTAGGGAAATAACACTTTTCACAATAGCCACAAATAATGTAAAGTATCTTGCTGTAACTCTAATCAAGCAAGTAAAACATCTATCTGACAAGGACTTCAAGTCCCTGAAGATAGAAAATGAAGAAGATCTAGAAAATAGAAAGATCTTCCAGGCTCATGGATTGGTAGGATTAACATAGTAAAAATGGCCATTGTACCAAAAGCAATCTATGAATTCAATACAATCCCCAACAAAATTTCAACACAATTCTTCACAGACATGCAAAAAGCAATTCTCAACTTCATATGGAAAAACAATAAACCCAGGTTAGCGAAAGAAATTCTTAACAATAAAAGAATTTCTCGCGGAATCACCATCCCTGACCTCAAGATGTATTACATAGCAATAGTAATAAAACCACTTGGTATTGATATAGAGACAGATGGGTCAATGAACAGAATAGAACTGAAGAACCAATGGACATTTGATCTTTGACAAAGAAGCCAAACCATAGAGTGGAAAAAGAAAGCATCTTCAACAAATGGTGCTGGTCTAGCTGATAGCCTGCATGTAGAAGAATGCAAATTGTTCCATATTTATCACCTGTACTAAGCTCAAGTCCAAGTGGATTAAGGACGTCAACATAAAACCAGATACACTGAATCTAATAGAAAAGAAAGTGGGAAAGAACATTGAACTCATTGGCACAACGGGGAACTTCCTAAACAGAACTTCAATGGCTCATGCTCTAAGATCAAGAATTGGTAAATGGAACCTCAGGAAATTGAAAAGCTTCTGTAAGGCAAAGGACACTGTCAATAGCACAATTCAGCAACCCACAGATTGATTAAAAAAAAAAAAAAGCTTCACTAACCCTATATTTGATAGAGGGCTAATATACAAGTACATAAAGAAGTCACAAAGTCGGCAACCATATAGGTGGAACAACAATATGAACTAACCAGTATCCCCAGAGCTTATATCTCTAGCTGAATATGTAGCAGAAGATGGCCTAGTCGGCCATCACTGGGAAGAGAAGCCCCTTGGTATTGCCAACTTTATATGCCCCAGTACAGGGGAATGCCAGGGCCAAGAAGTAGGAGTGGGTGGGTAGGGGATCAGGGTGTGGGGAGGGTATAGGGAACTTTCGGGATAGCATTTGAAATGTATATAAAGAAAATATCTAATAAAAATTCTAAAAAAGAACTAAAAAAGTCTATGGCTCTTAAGGGAGCATTATCAACTCAAATGGCATAATTCTATCTAAGTAACCTATATATGTATAAACATATACTTATATACATTATATATGCATTTAAGTAAACATAAAAATGTTTCTTTATGATATTTTCAATCATCCTTGGTGTTCTTTACCCTTCTTTTGTTTCCCTCCATATTGTCTTCTCTCTCACATCCCCAGACCAAGTCCCCAATCCATTTCCCCGCTACCCCATTTACAGCATGTGTCCTATCTCTCTTTCTAGAGACCTCTTGTTATGTTTTCTCTTTTACTTTCCTTGTATCTATCTATAGCTACTCCAGGTTATATACTCACAAATAAAGATTTGGAACTGGGAGCCACAAATAAGAGCAAATGCATTTTTATTTCTGGGTTCTGATTACTTGATATAATATCTTCTAGTTCCACTCGTTTACCTGAAAATTTCATGATTTAATTTTTCTTTAGAGATTAAAAGAATTCCATTGTATATATGTACCACATTTTCAACATTTATTTATGAGTTGAAGGACATCTAGTTTGTTTCAATTTCCTAGCTATTGTTAAAAGAGTAGCAATAAACATGGGTAAGTATCTGTGAATTAGAATGTTGAGTCCTTTGGGCATATGCCAAGGAGTAGTATAGCTGGGTCATATGGAAGATATACTTTTAGCTTTTTCAGGTTTCTCCACACTAATTTTCATAGTGACTGGACCATTTTTCAATCTTACAGATAGTAAATGAGGGCTTCACCCTCCCTACATCATTTTTTTTTATTTATTTTTTATCTCCCCCCCAATCCACCCTTTGACAACCCATCCCACACCTCCTCCACACCACCCTGTCTCCACATGGATGTCCACCCACCCCCACCCCACCTGACCTCTAAACTCCCTGAGGCCTCCAGTCTCTTGAGAGTTAGGTGCATCATCTCTGAATGAACACAGACCCGGAAGTCCTGTCCTGTATGTGTGTTGGGGGCCACATATCAGCTGGTGTATGGAGTCTGATTGGTGGTCCAATGTTTGAGAGGTTTAGAGGGCCCTGATTAATTGAAACTGCTGATTCTCCTACAGGATTGCCCTTCTCCTCAGCTTCATTCAGCCTTCCCTAATTCAACATCAGGGGTCAGCTGCTTCTGTCTATTGGTTGGGTGCAAATAACTACATCTGACTCTTTCAGCTGCTGGTTGGGTCTTTTGAAGGGCAGTCATGATAGGTCCCTTTTTGTGAGTGCTCCATAGTCTCAGTGATAGTGTCAGGCCTTGGGACCTCCCCTTGAGCTGGATCCCACTTCGGGCCTGTCGCTGGACCTTCTTTTTCTCAGGCTCCTCTCCATTTCCATCCCTGTAATTCTTACATACAGGAACAATAATGGGTCAGAGTTGTGACTGTGGGATGGCAACCCCATCCCTTACTTGATGTCCTATCTTCCTGAGGGAGAAGGGATCTATAAGTTCCCTCTCCCTAGTGTCTGGCATTTCATCTAAGGTCCCTCCCTTTATCTCTGGTGCATTCTGGAGGGTCCCCATAACCTCCTATTTCCTGAGGTTGCCTGTTTCCCTTCTTTCTGTTGGTCCTCAGTGCTTCAGTCCTTATACCTCACTCAATACATGATCAGGTTCCCCTTTTCCCCCAACTCCCCCACATCGACTTTCCCTCCCAGGCCCCTCCCTCTCTCCCCACTTGTGACTGCTTTCTTCTCTTTCCCAGTGGGACTGGGGCAACCTCACTTGTGCACTTCAGCTTGTTGGCCTTTTTGGGTTCTGTGAACTGTATCTTGCGTATTCTGTACCAATTTTTTGGGGGGGGCTATTATCCACTTATTAGTGAGTACATACCATGCACATCCTTTTGGGTCTGAGTTACCTTACTCAGAATGATATTTTCTAGTTTCATCCATTTGCCTGCAAAACTTAGGATGTCCTCGTTCTTAATAGCTGTGTAGTATTCCATTGTGTAAAAAAACAACATTTTCTGTATCCATTCTTCTGTCGTGGGACATCTAGGTTGTTTCCAGCTTCTGGCTATCATAAATAAGCCCGCTATGAACATAGTGGCACATGTGCCCCTGTGGCATGGTGGGGCATCTTTTGGGTGGTATAGCTGGGCCTTCAGGTAGATCTATTTCCAATTTTCAGAGTTATCTCCAGATTGATTTCCAGAGTGATTGTACCACTTTGCAATCCCACCAGCAATGGAGGAGTGTTCCTCTTTCTCCACATCCTCTCTAACATGTGTTGTCACCTGAGGTTTTGATCTTAGCTATTCTGATTGTAAGGTGGACTCTCAGTGTCATTTTGATTTGCATTTCTCTGATCACCAAGGAGTTTGAACATTTCTTTAGGTGCTTCTCAGCCGTTCAAGATTTTTCAGTTGTGAATTCTCAGTTTAGTTCTATACCCCATTTTTTGATTGAGATGTTTGTTTGTTTGTTTGTTTTTGATAATTAACTTCTTGTATTCAGTATATATTTTGGATATTAGCCCTCTATGGGATGGGAGCTAGTGAAGATTTTTTTCCCAATCTGTAGGTTGCTGATTAGTCTTATTGACTCTGTCCTTTGCCTTACAGAAGCTTTTCAGTTTCATGAGATCCCATTTATCAATTTTTGATCTTAGAGCATGAGCCATTGGAGTTCTGTTTAGGAAGTTTCCTCCTGTGCCAATGAGTTCAATGTTCTTTCTGACTTTCTTTTCTATTAGATTCAGTGTATCTGATTTTATGTTGAAGTCCTTGATTCACTTGGACTTGCTTTGTACAAGGTGATAAATAAGGGTCTATTTTCTTTCTTCTACATACATACAGCCAGTAAGACCAGCACCATTTATTGAAGATGCTTTCTTTTTCCCATTGTATATTTTTTGAGTCTTTGTCAAAGATAAAGTGATCATGTGTGGTTTTACTTCAGGGTCTTCAATTCTATTCCAATGATCAACGTGTCTGTCTTTGTACCAATACCATGCAGTATTTATCACTATTGCTCTGCAGTAAAGCTTGAGGTCAGGGATGGTGATTCCCCCAGCTGTTATTTTATTGTTAAGAATTTTTTTTCACATGGACAATTTTCTAGACGGATACTAGGTATCAAGTTAAATCAGGATCAGGTTAATGATCTAAACAGTCACATATCTCCTAAAGAAATAGAACCAGTCATTAATAGTATCCCAACTAAAGAAAGCCCAGGACCAGATGGTTTTAGTGCAGAGTTCTATTAGATTTTCACAGAAGACCTAATTCCAATACTCCTCAAACTATTCCACAAAATAAAAACAGAAGGTACTCTACACAATTCCTTCTATAAAGCCACAATCACTCTGATACCTAAACCACACAACAACCCAACAAAAAAAAAGAGAACATCAGACCAATTTCCCTTAAGAATATCAATTCAAAAATATTCACAAACCAAATGCAAGAACACATCAAAATGATCATGCATCATGATCAAGTAGGCTTCATCCCAGGGATTCAGGGATGGTTTAATATACAGAAATCCATCAATGTAATCCACTATATAAAGCAAAGCTCAATGTACAAAAACCATTCCCATGATCATCTCGTTAGATGCTGAGAAAGCATTTGACAAAATCCAACACCCATTCATAATAAAAGTCTTGAAAAGATCAGGAATTCAAGGTACATACCTAAACATAATAAAAACAATATACAGCAAACCAGTAGCCAACATCAAACTAAATGGAGAGAAGTTTGAAGTAATCCCACTAAAATCAGGGACTAAACAAGGCTGCCCACTTTCTCCCTACCTATTCAATATAGTACTCGATGTCCTAGCCAGAGCAATTAGACAACAAAAAAAGATCAAGAGGATACAAACTGGAAAGGAGGAAGTCAAAATATCACTATTTCCAGATGATATGATAGTATATATAAGTGACCCTAAAAATTCCACCAAAGAACTCCTAAACCTGATAAACAGCTTCAGTGCAGTAGCTAGATATAAAATTAACTTTAACAAATCAGTGGCCTTCCCCTATACAAAGGATAAACAGGCTGAGAAAGAAATTAGGGAAACAACACCCTTCACAAGTTGTCACAAATAATATAAAATACTTTGGTCTGACTCTAACTAAGGAAATGAAAGATCTGTATGATAAGAAGCTCAAGTCTCTGAAGAAAGATATCAAAGAAGATCTGAAAAGATGGAAAGATCTCCCTTGCTCATGGATTGGCAGGATTAATGTAGTAAAAATGTCTATCTTGCTGAAAGCAATCTACAGATTCAATGCAATCCCCATTAAAATTCCAACTAAATTCTTCACAGAGTTAGAAAGAGCAATTTGACCAGGCATGATGGCACATTCCTTTAATCCCAGCAGAGGCAGAGGTGGGCGGATTTCAGAGTTTGAGGCCAGCCTGCTCTACAAAGTGAGTTCCAGGACAGCCAGGGCTATATAGAGAAACCCTGTCTCGTAAAACAAACAAACAAACAATAAACAAAAGAGACAGAAGGGCAATTTGTAAATTCATCTGGAATAACATAAAAACCTAGGATAGCAAAAACTATCCTCAACAATAAAAGAACCTCTGGTGGAATCACCATGCCTGACCTCAAACTGTACTACAGAGCAATTGTGATATAAACTGCTTGGTATTGGTACAGAGACAGACAGGTAGATCAATGGAATAGAACTGAAGACCCAGAAATGAATCCATACACCTATGGTCATTTGAACTTTGACAAAGGAACTAAAACCATTCAGTGGAAAAAAAGCATTTTCAACACCTGGTTCTGGCTCAACTGGTGGTTATCATGTAGAAGAATGTGAATTGATCCATTCTTATCTCCTTGTACACAGCTCAGGTCTAAGTAGATCAAGGAACTCCACATAAAACCAGAGACACTGAAACTTATAAATGAGAAAGTGGGAAAAGCCTTGAAGATATGGGCACAGGGGAAAAATTCCTGAACAGAACAGCAATGTCTTGTGCTGTCAGGTCAAGGATCAACAAATGGGACCTCATAAAACTGCAAAGCTTCTGTAAGGCAAAGGACACCGTCAATAAGACTAAAAGGTCATCAACAGATTGGAAAAAGATCTTTACCAATCCTAAATCAGATAGGGGATAAAGAACTCAAGAAGTTGGACACCAGAAAAACAAATAACCCTCAAGAAAACACATGATGGAACTTGTGGCTCTAGCTGTACATGTAGCAAAGGATAGCTTAGTCAGTCATCAATGGGAGGAGAGACTCTAGGTCCTGTGAATGCTGTATGCCCCAGAATAGGGGAATGTCAGGACTGGGAATGGGAGTGAGTGGGTTGGGGAGCAGTGGTTAGGAATTTTCATAGGAGAAACTAGGAGAGGGGATAACATTTGAAATGTAAATAAAGAAAATATTCAATAAGAAAAGAAATTCTAAGGTAATCTGTTGAGTTATGATACATTATTTTAGAGTTTGTGATGGTCTTAGAGACATAAAGCCAGACAAAATGAGCATTTACAGGTTGGGAAATGGGAGACAGTTTGTAATAAATTACCAATTTTTTTGAGTGTTTTGAGCTCATTATTTAAACAATCATCCTTTATCTTGATAATATTATTTTGTTAATCACTCTCTCCCTGAGTCATTCTGATCTCTGAGGCATAGGACCAATTTTCTTGGAAAGGATGGTTATTCAGACACTATTGCATAGAGCAACAAGATTTTGCTGACAGGACCCTGACATAGCTGTCTCCTGTGAGGCTATGCCATTGCCTGGCAAATACAGAAGTGGGTGCTCACAGTCATCTATAGGATGGAACACAGGATCCTCAGTGGAGGAGTTAGAGAAAGTACCCAAGGAGCTGAAGGGATCTGAAGCCCTATAGGAGGAACAACAATATGAACTAACCTGCAACCCCAGAGCTCCTGTCTCTAGATGCATATGTAGCAGAGGATGGCTTAGTAGGCCATCAATGGGAGGAGAGGCCCTTGGTCTTGCAAAGATTCTATGCCCCAGTATAGGAGAAGGCCAGGGCCAGGAAGTGGGAGTGGGTGGGATGGTGTCTTAGTTAGGGTTTTACTGCTGTGAACAGACACCATGACCAAGGCAAGTCTTATAAAAAACAACATTTAACTGGGGCTGGCTTATAAGTTCAGAGGTTCAGTCAATTATCATCAAGGTGGGAGCATGGCAGTATCCAGGCTGTCATGGTGCAGGAGGAGCTGATAGTTCTACGTCTTCATCCAAATGCTGCTAGTGGAAGACTGACTTCCAGGCAACTAGGGTGAGGATCTTAAATCCACACCCACAGTGACACACATACCCAAACCAGGTCACACCTATTCCAACCAGGTCACACCTCCAAATGGTGCCACTCCCTGACCCAAGAATATACAAACCATCACAGTTGGGGAGCTGGAGGAGGGGAAAGGGTATAGAGGATTTTCAGAGAGGAAACTAGGAAAGGGGATAGCATTTGAAATGTAAATGAAAAAACATCTAATTTTTAAAAGGGGGGGGAAGGAAAGTTATTATATCCCACATTTTCTTTGGGGTGGAAAGATACCTTAAGAGTTGATATCTGCTATTAGCAAAGAAGCAGGAAGGGCCAGCCAAGTTCTGGGACAAATCTGTTCTCTATTTTCTTAGGGTTTCATTTCAAACCCGAGTAATTTCCGACACTTTTAGACTTTTCAAATCCAGATATTAAATGATTAAAAAATGTCTTGTTTATTTTTCTACTGTTTACCTCTCTACCTATCTACTATCCATGCTGTGATTAGATATTAGACTGCAAATACAAAATCTCAAAAACAGTTTCTGACTTTCAGAACCTCACATCATGAGAAAAATACATGACAATTAGCATTATATTCTTTTAAACCACTACATGTTATAAAATTTTTCTTCTTTGTTAACTAAATAAAAAGTATATTTGAAAAGCTAATTATATTGCTTTGGCAAAATTCTTCTAGTATTCTCTAAAGGAGACAGTGCAATGCTGCCTGTACTGGCTAGTTTTGTGTCAACTTGACACAGCTGGAGTTATCACAGAGAAAGGAGCTTCAGTTGAAGAAATGCCTCCATGAGATCCAACTGTAAGGCATTTTCTCAATTAATGATCAAGGGTTTCAGGCCCCTTGTGGGTGGGACCATCTCTGGGCTGGTAGTCTTTGTTCTATAAGAGAGCAGGCTGAGCAAGCCAGCAAGGAACGTCCCTCCATGGCCTCTAAGTCACCTCCTGCTTCCTGACCTGCTTGAGTTCCAGTTCTGACATCCTTGGTGATAAGCAGCAATATGGAATTGTAAGCTGAATAAACCCTTTCCTCCCCACTTGCTTCTTGGTCATGATGTTTGTGCAGGAATAGAAACCCTGACTAAGACAAATTGGTACCAGCAGAGTGAGGTATTCCTGTGACAACCTGACTATGTTTTGGGAAGGACTGTGGAAGGACTTTGGAACTTTGGGCCAGAAGATCCATTTGGTGTTAAGAGTTCTGTCAGATGTTGTGTAGGAGCTTGGACGATAATGTTGAGAACAGTGCAGAAGATGGAGGCCTGGCTTGTGAAATTTCAGAGGGAAAATTAAAGACTCTTTTCAGAGCCATTGCTAGTTTGGAGTTTGATTATTCTGTGGTTCTGGTTAGCTGGGGCTGAAGAATCAGCTGTGATTAACAAGATACCAGAACTACTAAAGCAAAAACTTTGCATTACTGGGACTATTGATGCTGGTTAGCTGGAACTAAGAAATTAGTGGTGATTAAGAAGAGACCAGCATCATTGAGGTGACATCTTCTGGGAAGTGTTTTTTGAGAGCACAGAGGCTGTGTTCCAGAGATAACCAAGGTTGTACCTCGTGCTACAGTGGGACTTGGTAATGTGTAAGAGTTACCCAGGTGGTACTGGTTTTGAAGGCATGAAGGGGTCACGCAGAACAGCTGAGCCTCGGCACTGTGAGAGGCCATGGAAGGCCATTGGTGAAGGTGCAGCCTTAGTTGCAATTGCCGGCCTAGGACTGAAGGGGGGTCATGCAGTGTTTTGGAGATGCCAGTACCATGAGATGACTACCAAGAGAAGCAGCAGTGGAGTACAGGCATCTGGAGCCTAGAGGATGACATGTGTGCTACAAAGGGCATGGCTGGAGAAGTGACCCAAGCCCTTGGAGGAACTCAGAAGATTGTGAATTGGATCCCAGACATTGGATGGTTGGAGATTGATTTTTTTACTTTTGATTGTGACTGTGCCCTGATATTTTCCCTCTTAAGGAAGAAAATATTTTAGTGGATCCCACAGCTAAGAGACGTTTAATTGTAAAAAGACTTTGGATTTTAAAAGATATTGGACATTTTAAAGGGACTGACTTTTAATATGTAAAGACTGTGGGACTTTTAAACTTATTTAGATCTTGGAGATGAATAAGAATGTAAGGCTTGAGGCCTACTATCGATGTGTTTGTGTGTCACTTTGACAAGGGGTCAATTGTACTGGCTAGTTTTGTGTCAACTTAACACAGCTGGAGTTATCACAGAGAAAGGAGCTTCAGTTGAGGAAATGCCTTCATGAGATCCAACTGTAAGGCATTTTCTCAATTAGTGGTCAAGGGTTTCAGGCCCCTTGTGGGTGGGACCATCTCTGGGCTGGTAGTCTTTGTTCTATAAGAGAGCAGGCTGAGCAAGCCAGGGGAGGCAAGCCAGTAAGGAACATCCCTCCATGTCCTCTGCATCAGCTCCTGCTTCCTGACCTTCTTGAGTTCCAGTCCTGAAGTCCCTGGTGATAAAGAGCAATGTGGAAGTGTAAGCCCAATAAACCCTTTTCTCCCAAACTTGTTTCTTGGTCATGGTGTTTGTGCAGGAATTGAAACCCTGACTAAGACCCTGCCCAAATGTGAAATCAGCCATAGTTTCTTTGGTGCCCTTCCAACCTCCCTTGCATGACTTTCCCAGAGACTAGGAAGCTAACAGGGTCTCATTTTGCCTTAGCCTTCAATTCTTGCTACTCAAATTTAAACTCTTTGTTCCTTCACAAAAGTCTATAATGTATTTCCTAAATGGGATATTTATCATTAGAACGTATTTCAGGGAAAAAAATCTTTTCCAAGTAGTATGCAACAAGAGAGCATGGGAATACTTCACCATCTTTTATATTTCAGCAAGGTTTGAATTGGTCCTCAAGCTTGCATTCCTTATATAATAATACCAAGATGGCAAACAGTTTATTTTCTTGGAGATGTGCTAATACAAATTGTGCCATTTACGCTACAACATAATCTTAACTATCCCTCTCTTACCTTTTCCTCTCCAATTTTTATATGTTCCACTTTCCTATCACATTTTGTGATGAGTTGTACCCTTTTCTGGCCATACTCAGTTTCTCCCAGAACAGGAATGGCTTTTTTCATGTCGTAAACATACTCTCAAATAGTCTGATTGGGGAGAGGAAAAGACCTAGATATATGCTCTTGGGGCATTTTAAATTGTTTTTCATTCTGACATTAAAACATGCTTTAATAAGTCCTTGAAACATGTAGGCATAAATGGATAGAAATGATTGTCCTAGCTGATTCCTTTCATTTGGCTATGACTCTCTAATGTCTATGATGATCCAATTTAGGTGGGATTCTTTTTCCCTCATCTTGGTTTGATGGGCTTTATGCTGGTGCTGTCTAAGGCCTGGATGAACGACATTGTAACTAATTTTCTTACTTTTGTTTCCTTCCAGAAAAAATGACACTCTCTCCATATCCTGGAATCTCATTACATAGGCAGTCAGATTGTCATAGGCCATTTTTTTAAAAAGAGGTTTTGTAGGATCCAGCAGTTATGCAGCACAGTATTGTCAAGTAGCCATGGTTTCTGAAATTTGATGACCTGCTTGATGTATCTGAATAGTCTCTGCTTTTGCTTTGACTTACAATAATGTTGACAAATAAAACAAAGATCACAGGTCTCTGTTTTCTAACACTTCCATCTCAGGTTTTCTCCCACTGCTCTTTCCACAGAGATTCCATTCATTTGCATCCTATTCTGGTTACAGGGCAATAGCTCACACTTCTTTAACTGTTCAGTTCTTTCTTAGCACTTTAATTTTCTTCTTTCTTTCTTTCTTTCTTTCTTTCTTTCTTTCTTTCTTTTTTATTTCTCTCTCTCTTTCTTTCTTTCTCTCTCTTTTTTTTTTTTTTTTTTTTTTTTTTGGTTAGGCCACAGGTTAAGGGATAAATCTCTTTTGCACTTTAATTCTTCTTTTGATTTCGTTATCTCCTTACTCACAACCAGCTGTGCATTAATGATTATTCAAAGTTATTACAACAATGGCCATCCTGTTGAAGGAACAAGGTTCGGCCTTTCCTTAGCAAAACAGAATAAAAGGCATTTTACAGACAGCTGCTCCAAATCCAGCAATTTCAGGACATCCTCATAATCCATGTTCTAATTTAGAAACATTTACTATAAAGACAATTTATTCTTACATGGAGTTAGGTGATCACCTCATGGTTGCTTCCTTACTACTCATTTAGTGATACTGAAGTTAGTAGTAATCTTTATGGGCCAATGTGATAAAAAGCAGACTCTAAAAGGTTAAGGAGTGCATAGACAAAAGAAAGAACAATCATTCTTCTGAAAATATTGCTGGGAATGGGATAAGGGAGATACAGTAGGGGGATGAGCAATTAAGAAAGCTGGCAGCTCTTCCAGAGGACCTGGGTTCAGTTCCCAGCATCCATATTCATCTCACAACTACTTGTAATTTCAGTCCCAGCGGATCTGAAACTATGTTCTACCCTCTTCAGGTACTCAGAACACACACAGTACACTTACATGGATGTAGGCAAAACACTCATATACAAAAAACAAAGTAGTAATAAAAAAGATACCACTAGCAAAAAAAATAAGAGATATAAAAATGTGAGAAAATTATTACCTTACATGTATTTGACAAAGAATGGCTGTACAGCATATATGAGTAACTTATAAATCAAAAAAAGACAACAGACCTAGTGTGATGGAACATGTCTTTAATCCCAGCACTAACATAGGCAAGAGTGTCTCTGTGAGTTTGAGGCAAACCTGTTCTATATAATGAGTTACAGGCTAAGCAAGTATACACTGCGATACCTCATTTAAAAACCCAGATTAACTAATATGAGTGAAATAAATGACAACACACTTCAAAAATTTTCTCTATCCTTATGTTCCTATTCCTTCCCAATACATAATCCATTTTAATTGCTTATGTTGTTTTATTGGTCATGTTCTATAATTTTAAAAATTTATACTTTGCCTTCTAATCCCAGACATCTCATTATTTAAGGTATACCTTATAAGACACATTTTTCTACCACATTATTGCCTGTTTTTAATAAGCTAAGCTCAAGCTGGGCAGTGGTGGAGCATGCCTTTAATCCCAGCACTTGGGAGGCAGAGGCAGGCAGATTTCTGAGTTCAAGGCCAGCTTGGTCTACATAGTGAGTTCCAGTACAGCCAGGGCTATACAGAGAAACCCTGTCTCGAAAAACACAAAAACAAAAAACAAACAAAAAAAACATAAGCTAAGCTCAAATTGGAATGTAAATAAAATCACAAATATTTATATTCTCTTTGCTAGTATAATATGTACTAAGCATAGCATGATCACATTACTGTTTAAATTAGTGACTATACATGATTAGAAATATAGAAAAAAATACTAAAAGATCACAGAAAATGCCTCAATCTATAAATGAAAATAAATACGCATTCTTTTTTATTAGATATTTACTTTATTTACATTTCAAATGTTATCCCCTTTCCTAGTTTTCCCTTCGAAAAACCCCAATCCCCTCCCCCCTCCCCCTGCTCCCCAACCCACCCACTCCCATTCCCAGTCCTGGCATTCCCCTACACTGGGGCATAGAAACTTCATAGGACCTAGGGCCTCTCCTCCCATTGATGACGGACTAGGCCATCCTCTGTTACTTATGCAGCTGGAGCCATGAGTCCCATCATCTATTTTCTTTGATTAGTGATTTAGTTCTAAATGGAGCTAGGGGTACTGATTAGTTCATATTGATGTTCCTCCTATGGGGCTTCAGACCCCTTCAGGTCCTTGGGTACTTTATCTCGCTTCTTCCTTGGGGACCTTGAGCTCCATCCTATGGGTGATTGTGAACATACACTTCTGTATTTGCCAGGCACTGACAAAGGCCCTCAGGAGACAGCTATATCAGGCTACTGTCATCAGACTCTTGTTGGCATCTGCCATAGTGTCTGGGTTTGGTGGTTGTTTATGGGATGGATCCCCAAGTGGGGAATTCCCTGGATGGTCACTTCTTCAGTCTCTGCTCCAAACTTTGTCTCTGTATTGGTGAAGGTGCAGCTGCAGTTGCAATTGAAGGCCCAGAACTGAAGGGGTCATGCAGTGTTTTGGAGATGCCAGTACCATGAGATGACCACCAAGAGCAGCAGCAGGAGTGGAGTACAGGCATCTGGAGCCTAGAGGACAACGTATGTGCTACAAAGGGCATGGCTGGAGAAGGTTCCCAAGCCCTTGGAGGAGCCTAGAAGATTGTGAGTTGGATCCCAGACATTGGAAGGTTGGACATTGATTTTTGCTTTTGATTGTGATTGTGCCCTGATATTTTCCCTCTTGAAGGAAGAAACTATTTTAGTGGAGCCCACAGTTAAGAGACTTTTAATTGTAAAAAGACTTTGGATTTTTAAAAGAAATGGGTATTTTAAAGAGATTGAAATTTTAAGAATATGTAAAGACTTTGGGACATTTAAAGTTATTTAGACTTTGGGGATGTCTTACTGAGAATTCTGTACTTTTTTTTTTTCTTGGTTTGGTTTTTCGAGACAGGGCTTCTCTGTGTAGCCCTGGCTGTCCTGGAACTCACTTTGTAGCCCAGGCTGGCCTCGAACTCAGAAATCCACCTGCCTCTGCCTTCCAAGTGCTGGGATTAAAGGCGTGTGCCACCACTGCCTGTTACTAAAGTTTCTTTAATGAATGTAGCTGCCCTTGCATTTGGAGCATAGATATTCAGAATTGAGAGTTCATTTGGAAGATTTTAACTTTGATGAGTATGAAGTGCCCCTCCTTGTCTTTGATATTAGAATGGGTACTCCAGCTTGTTTCTTCAGACCGTTTGCTTGGTAAATTGTTTTCCAGCCTTTCACTCTGAGGTAGTGTCTGTCTTTTTCCCCTGTAAGCAGCAAAATGTTGAGTCCTGTTTGTGTAGCCAGTCTGTTAGTCTATGTCTTTTTATTGGGGAGTTGAGTCCATTGATATTAAGAGATATTAAGGAAAAGTAATTGTTGCTTCCTATTATTTTTGTTGTTAGAGTTGGCATTCTGTTCTTGTGTCTGTCTTCTTTTAGGTTTGATGAAGGATTACTTTCTTGCTTTTTCTAGGGTGTAGTTTCAGTCCTTCTATTGGTGTTTTCCTGTTATTATCCTTTGAAGGTTTGGATTCGTGGAAAGATATTGTGTGAATTTGTTTTTGTAATGGAATATTTTAGTTTCTCCATCTATGGTAATTGTGAGTTTTTAATGGGTGTAGTAGCCTGGGCTGGCATTTGTGTTCTCTTATGGTCTGTATAACATCTGTCCAGGATCTTCTGGCCTTCATGGTCTCTGGTGAGAAGTCTTATGTAATTCGAATAGGTCTGCATTTATATGTTACTTGACCTTTTTCTCTTATTGCTTTTAATATTCTGTCTTTATTTAGTGCATTTATTAATCTGATTATTATGTTTTGGAGGAATTTCTTTTCTGGTCGAGTCTATTTGGAGTTCTGTAGGCTTCTTGTATCTTCATGGGCATCTCTTTCTTTAGGTTCGGGAAATTTTCTTTGGAGATATTTACTTACCCTTTAAGTTGAAAATCTTCATTCTCATCTATACCTATTAATCTTAGATTTGGTGGTCTCATTGTGTCCTGGATTTCCTGGATGTTTTAAGTTAGGATCTTTTTGCATTTTTTATTTTCTTTGATTGTTGTGCCCATGTTCTCTATGGAATCTTCTGCACCTGAGATTCTCTCTTCCATCTCTTGTATTCTGTTGCTGATGTTCGCATCTATGTTTCCTGATTTCTTTCCTAGGATTTCTATCTCCAGAGTTATCTCCCTTTCTGATTTCTTTATTGTTTCTACTTCCCTTTTTAGGTCTTGGATGGTTTTGTTCAATTCCTTCACCTGTTTGGTTGTGTCTTCCTGTAATTCTTTAAGGACTTCTACCTCTTTAGCAGTGTTCTCCTGTATTTTTTTTAAATGAGTTATTAATACCCTTCTTAAAGTTCTCTATCAGTATCATGAGATATGATTTTAAATCTGAGTCTTGCTTTTCAGGTATGTTAGGGTATCCAGGACTGCTGAGGTGAGAGTGCTGGGTTCTGATGATGGTGAGTGGTCTTGGTTTCTGTTAGTAAGATTCTTATGTTTGCCTTTTGCCATCTGATAATCTCTGCTGATAGTTGTTATAGTTGTCTCTGGTTGGAGCTTGTTCCTCCTGTGATTCTATTATCCTCTGTCAGCAGTCCTGGCGGTCGAGCTCTCTCCTGAGTCTCAGTGGTCAGAGTACTCTCTTCAGGCAAGCTCTCCTGTTGCAGGGAAGGTGCACAGAGGTCTGACGTTCAGACCTGCCTCCTAGCTGAAGATGAATGCCTGAAACAGGGCCTGTCCCAGAAGATGTGTTGCCTCTGCAGTCCGAGAGCTGACCTGCACAGAGTGGCCTCTAAGGGACCTGGGACACAAGATGGCTCCCTCACTTGTTCTGGCAGTCTGAGCCCTCCAGGGCAGACACCTCTCCTCTGGCAAGGAAGGTGCCTGGATGTCTGGAGCCTGAAAGGGGGTCTGTCCCAGAAGCTGTGTTGCTTCTGCAGTCTGCACTCTCACCTGTGCAGACTGGTCTCTGAGGGATGACTGGGCCTTCTCACTGCTGTGATTACAGGTATGTGAAATGATGCCCAGCTGTTCCTAGGTTTTAATCCATTCATCTAACCACTCATTCCTAAAATACACTCTGTGTCATATACTATATGAGTTTTACACACACACACACACACCAGGGAAACAAACAAAGGAAATTATCTCAATGCTTACTTTCTTTTCAAAAATTTTCTTCTTTTCTTTTCTCTCTTTCTTTGAGACAGGGTCTCTCTATGTAGCCCTAGCTGTTCTAGAACTTGGTATGTAGACTAGGTTGGCCTTGAACTCACAAAGATTCTCCTGCCTCTACCTTTCAAGTGGTGGGATTAA
>NT_165789.2:157610-170065 GCF_000001635.26 Mus musculus
AGTTGTACCTGGACTCTTTTTTCTGGTTGTTCATACTTCCTCTCTTTCAGTCACTAAAACGCTGTATCTTTAATAGCTAATACTGACGCTGCATGTCAAGCATGTCTTTACATGCATGGACTCTTTTAATCATTATAGTCTTGTGAGATAGATGCTATTATTGTACCCATGTATGAAATAGGAAATTGAAGCTCAGAGAAACAAAGCCTTTTGACCAAAACTGTAGGTGTGCTCCACAAAATAGCATTTAAGCATCTACTTTTCCTCCCTTCTTCACTCTGTGTCTGGGCAGCATCACATAACAAAGGCACCCACCATCACCACTGTTAAGGCATAAGTTTTCAATAGTAATATTTGAATCCAGTGTACTATTTTCTTGAAGCTCTTAGTGTGGTTTATTATACAAATGAATGTCAAGTATCTAGAGCCAATGAACATATTTTGTTGAAAGAATTATTTTTCAGATTTTTATGGTGTTTTAATTATAGTTTCCATTGTATACCATTTACTTAGGTTTTAATCTTAGCTTGGAAACTTAACTTTATTATGATCTTGTTGAGATTGCTTAACTTATCTGTGCCTTAGTTGCCTTACCTCTAAAGTTCAAATAATATAGTCTCTTTTAAATGTTTATTATAAAACAGGTCAATGGAAGATAGTATAAGTTTCATAAATGTTCTTTGCTATATAATGGAGAAGTTCTCTGAATTAAATAAACTTTATCAACTTCTTGCCTTTTCTTGAGGTCTTTATATTTATCAATTTCATCTTACCTTTACTGATCTTGTTCTTACCTTTACTGATGTTTTTCACTATTGTCACGCTCCTTCATATTACTAGACACTGGATCATGCTTTCCTTCTCTCTGGAATGTTCTTTTTCCTATTTGTCTGGTCACCATTGATATTTATTCTTTAAGCATAAAATTATAAGGGTATGAACTATGTCCTGGTTTTGATCATCAGTTTATACCCAGAAATCACTGCAAAGTTTGACATATAGTAGACTCCATATTTGTTGCAATGAATTAATACCAGCTGGATTAAATCTAGATTTTTAATCTTATTTATTCTTCTTAACATTAATTCACATTTTGGGTACAATCTTTAGTATGTATATTCAGTGGCCTTAGGCAATTATTAACAAATATTCGTTAAAGAATACATCCTATGCTTGGTAATCAGATTTGAAAAATAAAAACTTTCTGCTTTCAAAAGGCTGCTTGTTCACTGCACAGAAGAAATAAGTAGACAGAGAAATTAGAATCCAGAGTAAGTGATATATAAGGCATATGGAATCAATGGGAAAAGAATATAAATTTATATACTAATGGCAGGAATAACAGAAGGATACAAAATTGATTTTAAAAAAAAATACTATAAATTTTTCCAAATGAACAACTGTAGATAGGGAGAATTCCAGGATAAAACGACAGAGGAATATTAAAAAGCCTCCATCATAATGAAAGACTTTTCTTCTTTTGTTAATGTTGAATCCAAAAAAGTGTTTTCTTTTGTACGTTTATGAAAGATAATTTCATGCTCCATCTCTTGTTTTTTTCTAGTATGCATTATTATTAAATTTCATTCGCACAAAGTGTTCATTTCTTGTGGTTCATTCCCCTTTTAAAGCGTACTACATTAACTCTAGTTGGGCCTTTGATTCAAAATGCTCATCCGAATCTATAGAAATTCAGTAGTGAGGGATATGTGACATGTGGAAGGACAGTGGAAGAATTTTAGTTCTTATGAAACCTCAATAAGCTACCATTAATAAAAGCATAGGCAAGAGATTATAGAAGAAAACAGAAAAAAGGCAGGCAACCTGAGTTTTACATGCACTGTAACATCCTGGACCCGTCTTTCTCTTGTTATACCTCCAAATTTGTTCAGTGAATACTACCGACTATACTACTTGGCTGATCTTTCTGGTTCCTAGTCTTTAAATGTGCCCAGAGAGGATTCCACTCTGCACGAACGGAAGGAGCGGGGCGGGGCTTTAAGTTTCTCTGCTGGGCTAGAGCAGGCTGGGGGAGGGGAGCGAGAGTCAGACTGCTGTGGGAGGCTGGGTAGTAAAACGCAAAAGGACTGACAAAGCGGCACTACAGCCCCTCTTTGCTTGCATTTACCTCCTCAAACTTCTGAGTCGCGACTTCCAGCGCAGGTAGGTACAGCACTTCGGGTCTGGGGAGGGTTGTCTTAGATGGCCAGTACCCATGGCACCTAGTCTTGTGCTTTGGGGCCTGGTACAGGGCTGGGGCAGTGGCAGCTCCAATCCTCATCCCAGGGTGATAATACTCACCTTACACTAGCTGAGGAGGACACTCCTGCCTTTCCCCAAGAGCTTCCTTATGGTTTGTGCTAGTTTTGCCATACAGCCTTTCTGGATATCAGGATAGGGCCAGTTGGGCCTAACTCTGTAAACGAGCTGGAGTAAGCTGTGCTTGAGACTGACTCCCAGGCTGCCTTCTTTCTATATCATTTTACTATTGTTCTCCTGTCAGATTGCACCCTATGTCTCTCAGAGGAAGGCTGTCAGTGTACTTGTAGGAAGGAAATTAGTCTAGAAACTTCCTGAAAACAATTCTGAAGAACCTTTTAAAACTACTGGAAATGGCATTCTTTCCTGCATGAGTTGAATGTTAAATCTGAATAATGCTCATGAGAATACTATATTAGTAAAGGATTTTAAACAAAAATTATTGTCCAAAATGTTATTTATGTGTTGAATGAACACCACCAGCAAGTTTCATAAAATCAAAATAGTTGAAGATTTTACTGTTTAATTACTGAACAAAACCACTGAGCTCTCCTACTTAGGAACATTGTTCCATTTTCATACAGTGGCCAAAATTTATTGTTGCTTTTATTTTATAGTTTGCTTGTTAGGATACAGTGTAGTTAAGGTTTAAAAGTAGTTAATTTTATATTAGGTAAGTGACTACAGAGGTGCAGGGAGAAATATGAGTACTATGGACCAAATCTGCCTTTATTATAGAACAATCATGAAAAGAAAACATGATTTACCACAATATTAAAAGAAGTCATACATTGTTTCATAAGCAGTGTGATGAACAGAATGTTCACTGTAGTGGTAGAACTGGGAACTTCTACCATGTGTTTATTTCTCCTAGTTCTTTCTTGGAAATACAGATTGTGGCAGACAATACTAGCTTGTCTTAGTGTCTGTCTCAGGGGTCTCACAGTACCACTCCACCCCTGCTTGTCAACTCTGAGAATGGCAGAAAAATATTTGTTTGGTATCTATGCTGTTCCTGGCAGCTGTTTTCCTCCCTGATTTATTCCATAACTAGGATGTTGTGAAGTACTACATCAATAAATAAGGATGTATAAGTATATCTTTTAAATATTGAATTTGATTCCCATAGTATATATGTTTGAGTGATATAACTGTCTCATATGGTTACTTCTATTTTTAGGGTTTTTTTTTTAAATAAGATGTATTTTAATTGAAATAGAATTACATGATTTTCCCCCTTGCTTTTCCTCCTTCCAACCCCTCCCATGACATTCTCACTCAAAGTGATATCTTCTTTTCCTTTATTATTGTTACATGCATAATGAATACATATGTGTGCCAGTCTGGATACCAGGAGCTGTCAGCAGGGATCCGCAGGGCTCTGGCCTAGCCAGAGGAGCCAAAGAGTTACAGCTCTCCAAGGGGAGGTCAGAGCAGGGCAGTATGCTGGGCCACTTCTACTGCTGCTGTCCTGGAGTTGGTGGCAGGCAGGCAGCAAGACACAACAAGATAGCCAGAGTTGAAGCCACCCAGCAGGAAGTGGCTGAGATCTAGCACACACCTGGCTTGTTGGGTGGGATCAAAGTCCAATGCTAAAAGCTTCAGGAGAGAAAACTCCTGAGTGTTACAGCTCAATGAGACAGGCATCCTCAGACAATCTTTGGTGAAATAACTTGTGCGCTTTATTCCTTGTGGATAGACCTTATAAACTTTTGGGGTTAGGGTGTGATCTAGAGGAAGATGCTTTTCTATTGGTCTGAGATGGTAGGAAATGCCCCATCTGCATGTGGGAAGACTTCAGGTGTTTGTCACAGTACTCTCAATAGGGTGGCGTGGTCACATGTTCCAGGACTGGGACATGGTTGAGAGTAGATTTAAATGCCTACCATTCTCAATTATGAGAATTGCCAGGGTTCCTGAATCTGCTCTGAATCCACAGACCTTGCCAGTCTGGTGGTATGACCTACTGCCCCACATATGTATACACACACACACACACACACACACACACACACACACACACACACACATTGTGCGTGTGCGTGTGTGTGTGTGTGTGTGTGTGTGTGTGTATGTATATTACAACCTGCTGAATCTATTTTTTGCTGTTTATGTGTTTATAGTTTCAAGACTGACCACTCTGCATTAGATAGCCTATAAAGGGGCTGTTTTAATTAGTGTTACTGCTGTGAACAGACACCATAATCAAGGCAACTCTTATAAGGACAACATTTAATTGGGGCTGGCTTATAGGTTCAGAGTTTCAGTCCATTATCATCAAGGCAGGAGCATGGCTACATCCAGGCAGGCATGGTGCAGGCAGAGCTGAACGTTAGGCTACTAGTGAAAGTCTGACTTCTAGAGAGCTAGGGCAAGGGTATCAAAGCCCATGCCCACAGTGACACACCTATTCCAACAAGGCCACACCTCCAAATAGTGGCAATCTCTGGGCCAAGCATATTCAAACCATGACAGAGGCTATCTGGGAGAGGCTAATTTTTCTACTAGCAGGCATTAGTAGTTCTTATTCTAGGAGTGGGACCCCATGAAAATTCCCCTCTTGGACATTAACGTGTCTATTGATGTTGCCATTGCTTCAGTCTTGTTTGCATAACCATTTCTAAGACAGAGTTTCTTGTATTCTTGCTCTTATAATCTTCTCCTCTCCCTTCTCCCCTCTCCTCTCTCCCCTCTCCCCTCTTCGTTTTCTCCCTTTCCCTTTCCCTTTCTCTTGAGGCAGGGTCTCTAAGTAGCCATGGCTGTCTTGGAACTCTATGTATACTTGCCTTGAATTTACAGAGGTTCACCTGTATTTGCCTCCCAAATGCTAAGATTAAAAGTGTGTGCCACCATGCTGGACACTGTTTGTTTCTTAATAATAGCAATTCTGACAGGAGTAAGATAGAATTTCAATGTACTTTGAATTTACATTTCCCTGATGACTAAACATGTTCAGTTTCTCTATAACTATTATTCATTGTTTAAAAATTGTCTTCTCAGTTTATTTGTCCATTTATTATTGGAATTATTAATCTATTTAGTAGGATTTTTAGTTCTTTCTATATTCTGGATTTAATCTATGGATCTTTGTCCTGTGTTATAAGCTGTGTCTTTATTCTGTTCATTTTTTCCTCTGCTGCACAGAAGCTCTCTAATTTCATGTAATACCACTTGTCAAATCTTTTTGTTAATTTCTAGGCTTTCAGAGGTATATTAAGGAAGTTATTGTGACTAACGTTAAGCTTTCCACTAGCAGTTTCAGTTGCATCTTATGTTAAGGTCTTTGGTCTGATTTAGTTGATTTTGTACAAGGTAAGAGCTAGAGAAATAGTTTTAGTTTTCTATGTGTATAGATCCAATTTTTCCAGCAAAACTGATTGATCAGGATCTCTCTCTTTTAAAAATATATTTTTAGCATATTCATCAAGAAACAGATGACTAGAGCTGTGTAAATTTATTTTTTATTCCTTCCATTCCATTGTTTTGCCTATCTGTTTTAATACCAATACATGTTACTTTTGATACTATAGCTCTTAGTGTATTTTGAAATTAAATATTGTGATTTCTGGAGGGTTACTATGCTTGCTCAGGATTTTTCATAATTCATAAATAGGTCTACATGAATTTTAATACATTTCTTTTACTTCTGTGTAAAAAGGTCATTGGTATTTTCATGGGATTATATTTTGTCTTAATTAAGAGTTTTACTGCTGTGAGTAGACACCATGTCTTATAAAGGACAACATTTAATTGGGACTGACTTACAGGTTCAGAAGCTCAGTCTATTATCTATCATCTAGGTGGGAGTATGGCAGCATCCAGGCAGGCATGGTGAAGGAGGAGCTGAGAGTTCTACATCTTCATCTGAAGGCTGCTAGCAGAATACTAGCTTCCAGGCAGCTAGGATGAAGCTGACACTCACAGTGACACACCTACTCCAATAAGACCACACCAATTCCAATAAGGCCACACCCTCTAATAGTGCTGCTCCCTGGGCCAAGCATATACAAACCATCACATTCCACTCCCTGGACCCCTTAGGCTTGTTCAAACACATGAGTGTATGGGGGCCATACCTAAACACAGTATAATGCAAAATACATTTAGTCCAACTTCATAAGTCCCCATAGTTTATAGCAGTCCCAACAATGTTAAAAGTCCAAAGTTCAAGGTCTCTTCTGAGATCCATCCAATCACTTAACTGTAACTCCCAAAGCAAAACAGGAAACCAGCTGGGCAAACTCAGAACTCTGCATCTCCATGTCTGATGTCAATGCAGTCTTCAGATCTCCAACTCTCTTTTCATCTTTGTTGACTGCAACAAAGTTCTTTCTTGTGAACTGGTTGCACACCCTGTTGGCAGCTTTCCTCAGCAGATAGCCCAGGGCTGTGGCATCTCAAACATCTTGTGGTCTTCAAGGCAACTTCAGTGTTACAGCTTCTTGTTTCAATGTCTGTCATCCACACATGATGAAAGGGCTGGTGTCATTTCTCCAGCTCTGCTCTCTGTTAACCCTCCATGCTCATGTTGATCCACTCCACTGCTGCTGCTGTTCTTGGTGATCATCCCATGGTACTAGCGTCTCTAATATGCTTGGGTCTTCCACTGCAAACTAGGCTTCACCAATAGCTTCTCATATGCTCTCTTCATGGTGTCAAGCTTCAAATTCTTTGCATGACCCCTTCAGTCCTGGCCTATCACCTAAAACAGGATGCACCTTCACCAATGGCCTTCCATGGCCTCTCACAATGCCAAGCTTCAGCTGCTCTTTATGATGCCTTCATACCTTCAAAACCAATACCACCTCGGTGACTCTTACACATGACCAAGTACAGCTGCTGCTGGAGGTACAACCTTGGCTGTCTCTGGAACACAGCCTGGTTGTATTCTCAGAAAACACTTCCCAGAAGATCTCACCTCAGTGACACTGGTCTCTTCTTAATCACCCCTAATTTTTTAGCTCCAGCTAACCAGCATCAGGTGTTCCAATAGTCCCTTGTAATTTACACTCTAAAGTCAGAGTCACATGGCTGAAGCTGCCAAGTTCTGCTGCTTGTTGGGGCTGAAACATGGCTCCCCTTTTCTATTATATTATCAACAACTTTCTTTTTAACAGCTCCTTCACTGCCTAAGCTTGGCTGTCCTGGATCTTGCTCTGTAGACTGACTTTGAATGCAGAGATATGCATGCCTGTCTCCTAAGCACTGGGATTAAAGGTGTCGTCCACCAAGCCTGGATTTAAGTATTTCTTCACTTAGAACTTGGCTGGCCTTGAACTCAGAGATCTGTTTGGCTTTTTCTCCAGGGATTAAAGGCTTAAACTACCATGCCAGGACTCAAACTTAGTTGGTTGGGATCTTGCCCCAAGGTCACTACTCCCTTAATTTAGTTTAATGTCCTCGAACATAAGATTCAGCTCCATTTCATTTCCTGGTTCCCCTTTAATACTTGAACCATATGTTTTACATTTTTGCTTTCTCAGCTTGCTATGCTTGTTCAAAATGTTCCTCATGAGACTTAACCAGAGAACAAAGTCTATAACGGGTATTTTTGAGACTTACCTTGTTAATGCAATTAATCTCTTCACCTGAGCCTCAGGCAGACTCTTCAGTCAAGGGCAAAAAGTAGGCACATTCTTCACCAAAATACCACAAAACAGTCTCTAGGCCACATATTGAAATTCTCCACTGAAACCTCTTGGGCCAGGTTTGCACAATTCAAATCAGTCTTAGCAACATCTTCCACATTCCTACAAGGGTAGCCCATTACACCCTATTTAAAGCATTCAACTGCTTTCCTAATCCAAAGTCCCTAAATCCACATTCTTCCAAACAAAAGCATGGCCAGGCCTATCACAGCAATACTCCAGTCCCTGGTACCAAGTTCGGTTTTACTACTGTTTATAGATATCATGACCAAGACAACTCTTATAAGGGCAACATTTAACTGGGGCTGGCTTATAGGTTCAGAAGTTCAGTCCATTATCATCAAGGTGGGAGTATAGCAACATCCAGGCAGGCATGGGGGAGGAAGAGCTGAGAATTCTACATCATCTGAAATCTGCTAGTAGAATACTGACTTCTAGGTAGCTAGAATGAGAGACTTATAACCCACACCCACAGGGACATACCTACTCCAACAGGGCCATAATTTATAATCCTGCCACTCCCTGGGCCAAGCATATGCAAACCACCACTCATTTGATACGTAGATAGGTAGCTTTTTGTAATACAGCCATTTTTAAATTACTAATTCTACCGAGTCTCTGAGCATGGGAATACTTTTCTATTGTCTAAATTCTTTGGTTTCTTTCTTCAGTATCTGAAAGGTTTCATTGTGAGGACTTTTTCTTGATTTCATACACACACACACACACACACACACACAGGCACACACACACATACACACACATACACACACACATATACATACACACATAAAATTTTAGATTTTTATTTTCAGGTTTTGTATGTGTATGTTATTGAATGGGTATGTGGGTGTACGTGTGAGTGCATGTGTGTAGACAGGTAGGTGTATTAGATAGGTAACATTGCATTAAAGTTTTTGATTTGTGAATGTTGAGGCATCTATGCCTCCTTAGAGTGAAATAATTTGTTATCCAATATTATCACTGTGTTATTGGGGATTTTTTGCATCTATGTCTATCAACAATATTGCTCTACAATTTTTCTTTGTGATTTTTGTTTGTTTGTTTTTTGTTTTTTGTTTTTCGAGACAGGGCTTCTCTGTGTAGCCCTAGCTGTCCTGGAACTCACTCTGTAGACCAGGCTGGTCTCGAACTCAGAAATCTGCCTGCCTCTGCCTCCCAAGTGCTTGGATTAAAGGCATGCACCATCATGCCCAGCTTCTTTGTGATTCTTGGTTTTAGCATCATATAATATAAGACCTAAAGAGTTTACAAATGGTCCCCTCCCTTCTATTTTATGGAGTATTTTAAAGTGCATTGGCAATGATTCTTTGATAGTCTAGAACTTTTAATATTTCAGGCTTTACAATGAGGTCTCTGAACCATTTAGAATTGATATTGTACTGGGTGATAGATGTGGTTTTAATTTTGTTCTTTTGCATGAGAATGTGCAGTTTTCCCACTATCACATCACAATAGTGTCTTTCCCCCAGGGTGCATTTTTGGCATCCTTGTCATATCAGATGGCTCTAATACATGTACTTATATTTGAGTCTTTATTTTTGTTTTTTCAAGACAGGGTTTCACTGTGTAGCCCTAGCTATTCTGGAATTCACTCTGTAGACCAGGCTGACCTCAAACTCACAAAGATCCACCCGCATCTGCCTCCCAATTGCTGAGGTTGAAGATGTGCACCACCACTGCCCAATGTGTCTTCTGTTTTGTTCCATGGACCTATGTCTGTTTTGTGCCACTAAAATGCTTTTAAAAAAAATTACTATAGCTCTGTGTGTAGCTTGAAATCTGGCAAGGTAGGTAGTCCTTCCATCATTAGTCCTTTTATTCAGTATTGCTTTGGTTATGCAGGGCCTTTATTGCTTCATGTGAATTTCAGGATTTTAAAATTTTCCTTTCATGCATTTTTAGTTTTCATATTTGCTTGTATGATTTAATTCCTCTACTTTAATCTTCGTATCTTGATATTCTATCTTATACTTGATCCATTCTTGCAAAGCATTGCTCTGAGTTTCCTAATCAGGTTATTGATATTTTTCAACTTCATCTTTATTTCAGGTAGAATTTTCTTCAGTATTTCTGTCTCTTTGAGTTCAGTTTTTTTTTTAATTTTTAAATTAGGTATTTATTTCATTTACATTTCCAAGCTATCCCAAAAATCCCCCACACCCTCCCCCACCAACTCCCCCACCCACCTACACCCACTTCTTGGCCCTGGTGTTCCCCTGTATTGAGGCATATAAAGTTTGCACGACCAATGGGCCTCTATTTTCACTGATGGCCGACTAGGCTATCTTCTGATACTTATGCAGCTAGAGACACGAGCTCCGGGGGGTACTGGTTAGTTCATATTGTAGTTCCACCTATAGGGTTGGAGATCCCCCCCAGCTCCTTGGGTAATTTCTCTAGCTACTCCATTGGGGGCTCTGTGATACATCCAATAGCTGACTGTGAGCATCCACTTCTGTGTTTGCTAGGCCCCAGCATAGTCTCACAAGCAACAGCTATATCAGGGTCCTTTCAGCAAAATCTTGCTAGTGTATGCAATGGTGTCAGCATTTCATGACTGATTATAGGATGGATCCCCAGTATGGCAGTCTTTAGATGGTCCATCCTTTAGTCTCTGCTCCAAACTTTTTCTCTGTAACTCCTTTCATGGGTGTTTTGTTCCCAATTCTAAGAAGGGGCAAAGTATCCACACTTTGTTCTTTGTTCTTGAGTTTCATGTGTTTCCCAAATTGCATCTTATATCTTGAGTATTGTAAGTTTCTGGGCTAATATCCACTTATCAGTGAGTACATATCATGTGAGTCCTTTTGTGATTGGGTTACCTCACTCAGGATGATGCCTTCCAGGTCCATCCATTTGCCTAGGAATTTCATAAATTCATTCTTTTTAATAGCTGAGTAGTACTCCATTGTATAAATGTACCACATTGCTGTATCCATTCCTCTGTTGAGGGGCATCTGGGTTCTTTCCAGCTTCTGGCTATCATAAATAAGGCTGCTATGAACATAGTGGAGCATATGTCCTTCTTACTGGTTGGAACATCTTCTCGATATATACCCAGGAGAGGTCCTCTGGTAGTAATATGTCCAATTTTTTGAGGAACCGCCAGACTGATTTCCAGAGTGGTTGTATCAGCTTGCAATCCCACCAACAATGGAGGAGTGTTCCTCTTTCTCCACATCCTCACCAGCATCTGCTGTCACCTGAATTTTTGAACTTAGCCATTCTGACTGGTGTAAGGTGGAATCTCAGGGTTGTTTTGATTTGCATTTCCTTGATGATTAAGGATGTTGAACATTTTTTTCAGGTGCTTCTCTGCCATTCGGTATTCCTCAGGTGAGAATTCTTTGTTTAGCTCTGAGCCGCACTTTTTAATGGGGTTATTTGATTTTCTGGAGTCCACCTTCTTGAGTTCTTTATATATATTGGATATTAGTCCCCTATCTGATTTAGGATAGGTAAAGATCCTTTCCCAGTCTGTTGGTGGCCTTTTTGTCTTATTGACAGTGTCCTTTGCCTTACAGACGCTTTGCAGTTTTATGAGGTCCCATTTGTCAATTCTCGATCTTACAGTACAAGCCATTGTTGTTCTATTCAGGAATTTTTCCCCTGTGCCCACATCTTTGAGACTTTTCCCCACTTTCTCCTCTATAAGTTTCACTGTCTCTGGCTTTATGTGGAGTTCTTTTATCCACTTAGATTTGACCTTAGTACAAGGAGATAGGAATGGATCAATTCACATTTTTCTACATGATAACCACCAGTTCTGCCAGCACCATTCGTTGAAATGCTGTCTTTTTTCCACTGGGTGGTTTTAGCTCCCTTGTCAAAGATCAAGTGACCATAGGAATGTGGGTTCATTTCTGGGTCTTCAATTCTATTCCACTGGTCTACTTGTCTGTCATTATACCAGTACCATGCAGTTTTTTTTTAATGACAATTGCTCTGTAGTACAGCTTTAGGTCAGGCATGGTGATTCCACCAGAGGTTCTTTTATTCTTGAAAAGAGTTTTTGCTATCCTAGGTTTTTTGTTATTCCAGATGAATCTGCCGATTGCCCTTTCTAATTTGTTGAAGAATTGAGTTGGAATTTTGATGGGGATTGCATTGAATCTGTAGATTGCTTTTGGCAAGATAGCCATTTTTACAATGTTGATCCTGCCAATCCATGAGCATGGGAGATCTTTCCATCTTCTGAGATCTTCTTTAATTTCTTTCTTCAGAGATTTGAAGTTTTTATCATACAGATCTTTCACTTCCTTAGTTAGAGTCATGCCCAGATATTTTATATTATTTGTGACTATTGAGAAGGGTGTTGTTTCCCTAATTTCTTTCTCAGCCAGTTTATCCTTTGTGTACAGAAATGCCATTGACATGTTTGAGTTAATTTTATATCCAGCCACTTCACCGAAGCTGTTTATAAGTTTTAGGAGTTTTAGGGTCACTTATTTTTAGGGTCACCTATATATACTATCACATCATCTGCAAAAAGTGATATTTTGACTTCTTCCTTTCCAATTTGTA
>NT_165789.2:170165-171235 GCF_000001635.26 Mus musculus
TGTGGAATAGGTAGCGCGAGAGTGGACAGCCTTGTCTAGTCCCTGATTTTAGTGGGATTGCTTCCAGCTTCTCACCATTTACTTTCACGTTGGCTATTGGTTTGCATTAGATTCCTTTTAACATATTTAGGTATGAGCCTTGAATTCCTGATCTTTCCAAGACTTTTATCATGAATGGGTGTTGCATTTTGTCAAATGCTTTCTCAGCATCTAACGAGATGACCATGTGTTTTTTGTCTTTGAGTTTTTTTTTTATATAATGGATTACATTGATGGATTTCCATATATTAAACCATCCCTGCATCCCTGGAATGAAACCTACTTGGTCTGGATGGATGATTGTTTTGATGTGTTTTTGGATTCGGTTAGCGAGAATTTTATTGGGGATTTTTGCATCAATATTCATAAGGGAAATTGGTCTGAAGTTATCTATCTTTGTAGGGTCTTTCTGTGATTTAGGTATCAGAGTAATTGTGGCTTTATAGAATGAGATGGGTAGAGTACCTTCTGCTTCTATTTTCTGGAATAGTTTGTGAAGAACTGGAATTAGATCTTCTTTGAAGGTCTGATAGAACTCTGCACTAAACCATCTGGTCCTGGGCACTTTTTGGTTGGGAGACTATTAATGACTGCTTCTATTTCTTTAGGGGATATAGGACTGTTTATATCATTAACCTGATCCTGATTTAACTTTGGTATCTTGTATCTGTCTAGTAATTTGTCCATTTCATACAGGTTCTCCAGTTTTGTTGAGTATAGCCTTTTGTAGAAGGATCTGATGATGCTTTAGATTTCTTCAGGATCTGTTGTTATATCTCCCTTTTCATTTCTGATTTTGTTAAGTAGGAAGCTGTCCCTGTGCCCTTTAGTGAGTTTGCCTAAGGGTTTATCTATCTTGTTGATTTTCTCAAAGAACCAGCTCCTCGTTTGGTTGATTCTTCGAATAGTTCTTCTTGTCTCCACTTGGTTGATTTCACCCCTGTGTTTGATTTTTTTCTTTTTTTTTTTTTCCATTTTTTATTAGGTATTTAACTCATTTACATTTCCAATGCTTTACCAAAAGTCCCCCA
>NT_165789.2:172133-194756 GCF_000001635.26 Mus musculus
TCCCCCATATCCACCCACCCCCACTCCCCTGCCCACCCACTCCCCCTTTTTGGCCCTGGTATTCCCCTGTACTGGGGCATATAAAGTTTGCAAGTCCAATGGGCCTCTCTTTCCAGTGATGGCCGACTAGGCCATCTTTTGATATATATGCAGCTAGAGTCAAGAGCTCCGGGGTACTGGTTAGCTCATAATGTTGTTCCACCTATAGGGTTGCAGATCCCTTTAGCTCCTTGGCTACTTTCTCTAGCTCCTCCATTGGGAGCCCTATGATCCATCCATTAGCTGACTGTGAGCATCCACTTCTGTGTTTGCTGGGCCCCGGCATATTCTCACAAGAGACAGCTACATCTGCGTCCTTTCAATAAAATCTTGCTAGTGTATGCAATCGGTGTCAGCGTTTGGATGCTGATTATGGGGGTGGATCCCTGGCTATGGCAGTCTCTACATGGTCCATCCTTTCATCTCAGCTCCAAACTCCGTCTCTGTAACTCCTTCCATGGGTGTTTTGTTCCCAAATCTAAGGAGGGGCATAGTGTCCACACTTCAGTCTTCATTCTCCTTGAGTTTCATGTGTTTAGCAAATTATATCTTATATCTTGGGTATCCTAGGTTTGGGGCTAATATCCACTTATCAGTGAATACATATTGTGTGAGTTTCTTTGTGAATGTGTTACCTCACTCAGGATGATGCCCTCCAGGTCCATCCATTTGGCTAGGAATTTCATAAATTCATTCTTTTTAATAGCTGAGTAGTACTCCATTGTGTAGATGTACCACATTTTCTGTATCCATTCCTCTGTTGAGGGGCATCTAGGTTCTTTCCAGCTTCTGGCTATTATAAATAAGGCTGCTATGAACATAGTGGAGCATGTGTCCTTCTTACCGGTTAGGACATCTTCTGGATATATGCCCAGGAGAGTTATTGCGGGATTCTCAGGTAGTACTATGTCCAATTTTCTTGCTGTCTACTCCTCTAGGGTGAACTTGCTTCCTTTTGTTCTAGAGCGTTTACGTGTGTTGTCAAGCTGCTAGTGTGTTCTCTTTCTAGTTTCTTTTTGGAGGCACTCAGAGCTATGAATTTTCCTCTTAGAAATGCTTTCATTGTGTCCCATAAGTTTGGGTATGTTGTGGATTCATTTTTATTAAACTCTAAAAAGTCTTCAATTTCTTCCTTTATTCCTACCTTGACCAAGGTATCATTGAGTAGAGTGCTCTTCACTTTTCACTTGAACGTTGGCTTTCTATTATTTATGTTGTTATTGAAGATCAGCCTTAGTCCATGGTGATCTGATAGGATGCATGGGACAATTTCAATATTTTTGTATCTGTTGAGGCCTGTTTTGTGACCAATTATATGGTAACTTTTGGAGAAGGTACCATGAGGTGCTGAGAAGAAGGTATATCCTTTTGTTTTAGGATAAAATGTTCTGTAGATATCTGTTAGATCCATTTGTTTCAGAACTTCTGTTAGTTTCACTGTGTCCCTGTTTAGTTTCTGTCTTTCTTGATCTGTCCATTGATGAAAGTTGTGTGTTGAAGTCTCCCACTATTATCGTGTGAGGTGCAATGTGTGCTTTGAGCTTTAGTAAAGTTTCATTAATGAATGTGGCTGCTCTTGTAATTGGAGCATAGATATTCAGAATTGAGAGTTCCTCTTGGTAGATCTTATGTTTGATGAGTATGAAGTGGCCCCTCTTTGTCTTTTTCAATGACTTTGTGTTGGAAGTCGATTTTATTAGATATTAGAATGGCTACTACATCTTGTTTCTTTAGACCATTTGCTTGGAAAATTGTTTTCCAGCCTTTCATTCTGAGGTAGTGTCTGTCTTTTTCCCTGAGATGGGTTTCCTGTAAGCAGCAGAATGTTGGATCCTGTTTGTGTAGCCAGTCTATGTATTAGTATTGGGGAGTTGAGTCTATTGATATTAAGAGATATTGAGGAAAAGTAATTGTTGCTTTCTATTATTTTTGTTGTTAAATTTGGCATTCTGTTCTTCTGACTCTCTTCTTTTAGGTTTGTTGAAGGATTACTTTCTTGCTTTTTCTAGGATGTGGTTTCTGTCTCTGTATTGTTGTTTTTCTGTTATCCTTTGAAGGATTGTATTCGTTGAAAGATAATGTGTGAATTTCGTTTTGTTGTGGAATAGTTTGGTTTCTCCATCTATGGTAATTGAAATTTTGGCTGGGTATAGTAGCCTGGGCTGGCATTTGTGTTCTCTTATGGTCTGTATAACATCTGTCCAGGATCTTCTCACTTTCATAGTCTCTGATGAAAAATCTGGTTAATTCTAATAGAACTGCCTTTATATATTACTTGACCTTTTTCCTTTACTGCTTTTAATATTCTATCTTTATTTAGTGCATTTGTTGTTTGATTATTATGTGTCGGTACGAATTTCTTTTCTGGTCCAGTCTATTTGGAGTTCTGTAGGCTTCTTGTATGTTAATGGGCATCTCTTTCTTTAGGTTTGGAAAGTTTTCTTCTATAATTTTGTTGAAGATATTTGCTGGCCTTTTAATTTGAAAATCTTCATTCTCATCTACTCCTATTATCCTTAGGTTTGGTCTTCTCAGTGTGTCCTGGATTTCCTGGATGTTTTGAGTTAGGATCTTTTTCCACTTTGCATTCTCTTTGATTGTTGTTCCCATGTTCTCTATGGAATCTTCTGCACCTGAGATTCTCTCTTCCATCTCTTTTATTCTGTTGCTGATGCTCGCATCTATGTTTCCAGATTTCTTTCCTAGGATTTCTATCTCCATCGTTGCCTCACTTTGGGTTTTCTTTATTGTGTCTACTTCCCTTTTTGGGTCTAGTATGATTTTGTTGATTTACATCACCTGTTTGGATGTGTTTTCCTGTTTTTCTTTAAGGACTTGTACCTCTTTAGCAGAGTTCTCCTGTGTTTCTTTAAGTGAGTTATTAAAGTCCTTCTTGATGTCCTCTACCATCATCATGAGATATGCCTTTAAATCTGGGTCTAGCTTTTCGGGTGTGTTTGGGTGCCCAGGACTGGCTGAGGTGGGAGTGAGTTCTGATGATGGTGAATGGTCTTGGTTTCAGTTAATAAAATTCTTCCGTCTGCCTTTTGCCATCTGGTAATCTCTGGATTCAGTTGCTATAGTTGTCTCTGGTTAGAGCTTCTTCCTTTCATGATTCTCTTAGCCTCTACCAGCAGACCTGGGAGACTAGCTCTCTTTTGAGTTTCAGTGGTCAGAGCACTCTCCTCTATCTGTGCTCTCCTCTTGCAGAGAAGGTGCACAGATATCTGACGTTTGGACTTGCCTCCTGGCAGAAGATGAAGGCCTGAAACAGGGCCTGTCACAGAACCTGTTAGCTTCTGTAGTCCATACTATCGCCTGTGCAGACCAGTCTTGGCAGGATCCAGGAACCAAGATGTTCCCTCAGGTCAAAGCCCCCCGGGCAGGGTGGACACCTCTCCTCTGGCAGGGAAGGTGCCCGGATGTCTGGAGCTGGAAAAGGGGCCTGCCTCAGAAGCTCTGTGGCTCCCGCCTGTCCCAGAAGCTGTAGCTTCTGTAGTCCACACTCTCTTACCTGTGCAGACTAGTCTCGACAGGGTCTGGGAACCATGATGTCTCCCTCAGATGTTCCTGCAAAGCCCCCAGTTTCAAAATTATAAATTATATTCATCATTTCTTGGTGTTCATCTAAGTCAGTGGTTTTCAACCTCCCCAATGCTGCAATCTGTTCATACAGTATGTCATGTTGTGGTGACAGCCAGCCATAAAATTATTTCATTGATATTTCATAACTACAATTTTGCTACTATTATAAATCATAATACAATATTTGATATGCAGGATATGTAGGATATTTGATATGCAACCCCAAAGGGGTCATGCATGACCCATAATTTGAGAATCAATGATGTAAGCAATTTTTTGTTGTTGTTGTTGTTGTTGTTTTATGTTTTGGTTTGTTTTTTTGAGACAGTGTTTCTCTGTATAGCCCTGGCTGTCCTGGAGCAATTCTTATTAAGGGGTATTTCTACAGGATTGGTAGATGTTGAGGGAAGCATAGTATCATATCCTTTCATTGTGTGTGTGTGTGTGTGTGTGTGTGTGTGTGTGCCTGTTGATCTGGGCGTGTAGACTTTTATTGATTGTATGTCTCATGTGATATTCTAGGATGATTCTGCTGAGTGAAAGTTTAATACATTTTTGCCTTTGTCCAAGCTTAGGTACTTCCAAAGCTGGTAGATTAGTCCTTTAGTTACTTGGTGATGGATTTTTTTTTTTTTTTTGAGTGGAGTGATAGAAGTTATTCCAATCCACTGGTAACCACAGAAGCATGCAAATGTGACTCCCAGTTTGGTTTGCCTGGCCTTATGAACAAGCTTTACTATCTGATTTAGGCTTGGGAGTGTGAGAAAAGTTTAGAAGGGGATCTGGAGAACTCACAAAGTTGGGCTAGTACACAGTGTGTGTGACCAGGACTAGGTCCAGGAATGGAAAATAAGTGCAGGTGGGGGCATGACAGTGCATTTTAAAATCCAAAGCAGTTCATACTTTTTGTGTTCTAACTTTGTACCTTAAACCTTACTGCTTATGCATTAATGGTGAAGCATTTATTAGTGGCAAGAACAGAGGTTGATAGCTGCCCAATATTAGACTGAATATAGCTTGAAGATACATTTTTGCTCCATAGTGTTCTGGTAAACAGTATTTGATTTAGTTATTGTGGTGTCCATCACAAAGTGCCTTTAAAATGTCTAACCTTTTGGAGTATAACTGGCCAAGTGCCCAGCTTCTGTGTTCTATAATCCATTATTATTTTCCTGCCAAGGCCACAGTTTCCAAGGACTGCTCCCAATACTGAATGAGAAAGACAAGAATAATAATGAAGACCATTCCACTGAGACCTGGATTCTTCTAATGGCCATTTTTGGCTTCAGGGCTCTCCAACAATTTTGCTAAAATTGTACAACTACATTGCAGTCTAAGACCTTACTTCTATTCCCTTTCTTCAGAAATTAGTCCTGTGTCATATCGTAGCTGTCCCATGTTTCAAAAAACTTTTCTCCCCATTTTCTTTCACATGACTTTAATAATAATGTTTTTCATGTATATTTCTATCTTGATATCTGTTGGTTTGTTTTATTTTTGAGTCAGTGTCTATCCCTGGATGTTTCAGAACTTGCCATTTAAACTAGTCTGGCCTCAAACTCACAGAGCTCTGCCTGTCTAACCTCCAAGTGCTGGGATTAAGGTATGCATCACCATGCTTAGCTTGACATTTGATATTTTAGACAATTTAAACTAATGCAGTTATCAACATTACAATTGGAGATTTTTTACATATACAATCTGTGAATCCCATATTTAGCTCTTCTCCAGATGGTTATTTTCAGACTGGCTTGGTGTTGCTGGATCATCACTCTCTACTTCTCACCACAATCCATGTCTCCTATACTTGACTTACTTGTCTACTTCAAGTGGGAATTATAGAATTATGAGAATTATGGGAATTCTGAGAAATTGATATAAATGAACATTTCTTTTCGTCATATATTATTTGGTAGCTATTACCAGATGCTGATAGTGTTGAAAAAAATGACATCTTTCTTGCTTCGCCTAGAATTTTTTTTAAAAGGAAGCAAATACTTGAATAACAACAAAATTTAAACAAATGTATGATTTCAAGTTTTAATGATTGCATTCATATAAACAATTAAAAGTGATCCTTAATTCAGTGTATTATTTGTCCTCTTTTTCCTGTATTCACTAATTATCTTGATAGTTTCATCTAGTCTGGTGACTTTAAATGACAATGGACAACTCCAAAATTTGTGTCTTCAGCTCATATTTCTTTCTTGATCTCAAAACTCATATACCCATCTTCCTCTCTGATATTTCTACCTAAAAAAATTAAAGAGGTATCTCAAGTTTAACATCCCTAATAACTCCTGATATTTTACTCAAAAATATATTCTTCCTCATCTTAGTTAATAACAACTCCATCTCTCAGTCTCTCAGTCCAAGCAACTTTGATCATCATTATTTCTTTTCTCCCAACTCCCCATATCATATTTAATTAATCAGCAAATTGTATTGTCTGTACCTTCAAAAATGTACAAACTCTGTTTCTATCATATCTGCTACTACCACTCTATTCTAAATTACTATTATTTCTGTATTACTACAGCAACTACAATATTACATTAGCCTACCATTAGGTCTCTTTCTTTTCCTTGGCTCCTTCCCTTGTATTATAGTTTATTAACACAACAACCAAATCAACTTATTGTTTTGAAAAGGAAAAAAAAACTTACAGTGGTGTTTTATTTCTATCACAATAACAACTGTATTTTAAAAATCTAATATAGCCCCTCTTTCTGACTCCTCTTCTATTCTTATTGAACTTCAGCCATAGTGGCTTTACTATTTTTGGGTCTCAGTAAATATGATCACAGCTTAGAGCCTTTGCACTGGTTGTCATCTAAAACTCACTTTACCTCAGATACCTTCATGAATAACTTCTTTTTTGATCTTCTTTCCCCCCTCCACCACCATTTGCCATCTTTCTCAGTGAGTTCTACCCTGACCAAGATGAGGGAAATAGTTAACAGTTTTACCCAGATATGGACATTGTATTCTACCACACTGGACACTATTCTACAATACTGACCTACCAAACAAGAAATGTCCACTGGTGCAATAACGATGTTACATAAAGATGATGGGGGCAACCAACTGTTTCTGAGTGGAGTTCTTTTCCACAGAAGAAAATACATGGCTGGCACTATAAACCTAGTCACACACACATTGCTGTAAAAGGCACAAGCCCTAGGGGGAAACCTAATATGAGTGTTTTACTAATTGGACATGTTCTGAAACTTCCATCTTAGTACTTATATTTATATTCATAGGCACATGCTGCTCTTAGCCTTTTGTCAGAGTAGCTTTTTTTTTTGTCAGTGGGCCACAGTTAATGCAAACTCATAACTAATCAAAGTGCTGAAAATAATTGATTATTATGGATATTCAGCCATAAACTAGACATCTTTATGTTTCATGTAGTTTTATTAGTCATTCTTGTTTCAGCTAGGCTCTGGGATCAGCAGCCATCTCTGCCTGCTGTCTATTCAGCCCCACCACCAGCTAAAACATTTAGAGCAGTGATTGCTCTAAATGAACCATCTACCCCCGAGGCTGTCACTGCCTATTGCCAACCACTGTTCCGTGACTGTGCCCTCTCTCTTACCCACCTGAATTGTCACAGATGGAAAACACCAATCTTAATATTTTAAAATTAGCCAGATGACACAACCACTGGGCTTGGAATCTATTGTCCTAAACTCATCAACTATTCTATATTAGAATTCATCTGGTGGCTGAGGCCATTCTAATTGCTTCCAGGCCTACATGGTGTCTGTGCTTCTTCCTCCAAAGCCTATCCCCAAAAGCCTTTTCTCTATCTTCTCTTCCTTCCGAGGCCCAAAACCTGCTTCTAGATCTTTGACCAGCGATTGGCTTCTACCGTCATTATTTACCCAATCAAGAGACAATTAGGAAACCTCTGCCTACATCTTCTACAAGCCCTAGGAAACATCATGTAAGAGGAAGCAAAAAGATTGTCTAAGAATGTAAGGCAGTAAGAGTCTAAGAATGGGAAGAAGTATTGTGAAGCATTATCTTCTGGATATGACATGGCCATTGCAATCATGAAAACACAATAGCCATGGATATCTGAATAAGATATGTACCCCCTCAAAATGTCATGAAAGTAGGATAACTAGTTGAGATGAAGGAGTTTAGCAGGAGTGGGTAAAGCATAAGAAAGAGTAATATGGAGGTAAATATGGTAATAAAATATTGTATACCTGGATGAATATCAAAATTTTAAATTGAAAAAAATTAAGAATTTGCTTCAAAATATTTTTGTAACACAAATGTTTTTTTTATTAACTTTATAGATGGTTAATAAAGCAGGAGTTTTTACTGTCTTATTCATATATATATATAACACACATATATATTATATATCTCACAAGTGTTAGATGGAAATGATGCTTGATATTCTGTACATACCTAAGAAGTATGAAATTGACTTGTTTTTGTAGATTTATTTTAGAATTAAATTTACTTTCAATTATACATGAAAATGCAAAATTGTATATTATTTAGTGGGACTACTATGTGATATCTAAATATGTGGTTATATTGTATAATCAACCTAGTAAAGAATACTTTCTCAAATAACTAGTTAATGAGCATATTAGGGAAAGTTTGTCAGTAAATTGATGTTTAATATGAAACCTGGAGGATAAGTGGAAGGAATGAAGGAGAGAGCAAGGTAGGTACAGTATATATAAAATAGAGTGGAATGTGCATGGACTGAAGGCAGAGAAACCATCTAGTTTATGGCAGTAGTCCAGGTAATCCCCAAAGCAAGACAGGAAACCAGCTGGGCAAACTCCGAACTCGGCATCTCCATGTCTGATGTCAAAAACAGTTTTCAGATCTCCAACCCCTTTTTCATTAAAATACTCTTCATAAGAGAGAACTTTACTAACCATAAAACAGAATTTATAGCAGGCTGCTTTGAGACTTCCTTTTTCAAAGCAATAAATCTAAATCTTTTTGCTTTAGCCTCAGGAAGATTCTTTGGACAATGGTATAAAGCAGCCACATTCGTCACCAAAAATACCACAAAAACAGTCTCTACCCCACATACTGAAATTCTTCTCTGCTGAAACCTCTTGGGCCTGTTCTGCACAGTTCAAATAATACTCAGCAACAAAGGCTATATTCTTACTAGGATATCCCATTAAGCCTCACTTAAAGAATTTCACTGCTTTCCAAATCCAAAGCCCCCAAATCCACATTCTTCCAATCAAAAACAAGGTCAGGTCTATCATAGCAATACCCCAGTCCCTGTTACCAACTTCTGTCTTAGTTATGTTTCCATTGCTGTGAATAGACACCTTGATGAAGGCAACTCTTATAAGGACAACATTTAATTGGGGCTGTCTTACAGGTTCAGAGGTTCAGTTCATTTTCATCAAGGCAGGAGCATTGCAGCATCCAGGCAGGCATGGTACAGGAGGAGCTGAGAGTTCTACATATTGTTCCAAAGACAGGAGAAGAATGGCTTCCAGGCAGTTAGGATAAGGGTCTTAAAGCCCATGCCAACAATGACACACTTCCTCCAACAAGGCCACACATTCAAAACAACTTTGAGATTCCATCTTACATCAGTCAGAATGGCTAAGATCTGGGGAAGATAAGGGGAAGATAAGATCTGGTGGGAGTGAAAACATGTAAAGCTACTGTGGAAAGCAATATGGTGGTTCCTCAGAAAATTTGGAATCAATCTACCTCAAGACTCACCTATACCATTCTTGGGCATATGCCCCAAAGACACTTCATTCTACAAGGACACTTGTCTAATGTTGCTTATTGTGGTTTTATGCATAATAGCCAGAAACTGGAAACAACCTAGATGTTCATCATCTCTCTTTCAAGTCAACTATACCATATGCATGACCTAATTATGCAAGTGAGAACTCATATTTACAGTCTCTCTCACATTTCAGGGGAAAATATATAGCAATGAGTCACTGGAAGTTGTATTGGAATTCTATCTAACAGAAACATGAAGTCATAAATTCAAAAAGTTCTATAACACAAAGCAGAGTAAATATAAAAAAAAACTTCATATGGGTATGTTTTAATAAAATTACTAAAAAAATAATAAAAGTGGTTGGAAGCCCAGAACCATCCATCAACCTTTATGCTAAGTAGGGCCCTTTCCTTTCTCTTCCCTAGGCTTGCCAAAACCTCATGTTGCCTCCCTCAAGACCTCAGAGCAAACATGTATTTAGGAAAGAGACTAGTAGAAGGGGGATTGATTGGGATGGAAGAGAGATTAGAAAGGATAGAGAGAATTATCATGTGTATTATATGCATATATAAAATTCCTAAAAAAAAAACTTAATAAAAAAGGCAATTAGAAATTATATACTTACCAAGCATGGCAATTAAAATGGCTTTTGAATTTTCAACAGAATGAATGTGAAGGTAATAGAGCAACACTTCTTAGCATACAAAAGTAACTGCCAATCTAAAAGTGTATACCTGGTGATCTTTATGTAAAGGCTTTAAAAGTTGGGGTAAGGGCTGGTGAGATGGCTCAGTGGGTAAGAGCACCCGACTGCTCTTCCGAAGGTCCAGAGTTCAAATCCCAGCAACCACATGGTGGCTCACAACCATCCGTAACAAGATCTGACTCCCTCTTCTGGTGTGTCTGAAGACAGCTACAGAGTACTTATATATAATAATAAATAAAAATCTTAAAAAAAAATAAAAAAAAAAGTTGGGGTAAATAGATGTTTGTAGAGAAAACATGAAGTTGTGTAGTAGGAAGGTTGAGGATATAGGAATAACTGGGGAAGCACAGGCATTTAAATATAACAAGACATATTAACACTTGAGGAGAGTAGAGTAGATGGAGTTAGTATAACTTCTTTAATTTTTATTATATTTTATTTTTATTAACATAAATTTTGTGTATTAATGGGATTCACTGTTATTTCCACACTGTATGCATACAGTTTGAAATGATGAAATCCAACCTTCCTTATCCATCTTCCCCCACATGTATACCCTTCCATAACTTAATTAATCACCATTCAATACTTCAATCAAGTGTTATTAGCCTACATATAAGAGGGAGAGCATGTGTCTAGTTTTACCCATTTTAATCCAAATGACAGGATATTATCATTCTGTCTGACTGAAAATACTCCAGTGTACATACCACATTTGCCTTATCTGGTCATCATTTTAGAAGCACATAGTATGATTCAATATCTCAATTTAAAGTACTGAAGCAATGATTGTAGTATGAAGCTATATAGTTTGTGTGTTGACTTTAGAGGTTTAACTTTTTAGTAAGCATAAAAATAATGTTCCATTATTAGATCTTCATACAAACAATCATTGCATCTTGCTCTTATTCACCCCCACAACACTTGAACATCACTGCTAGCCCCTTATATTAAAATCCAGAGTTAGCATCTGAATGAAAACAGACTATTTTGGTTTTCTCCAAAATACTCTATCATGTTCTTTCTCCCTATTGCTTTTAGGTGTCTTTCTGTCCAACTTCTCAGTTCCCCTTCTACCTTCCTATCTTGTGTATACATGTCCCTATATGTCAATATCTCTATGTGTATCCATGTGTATATATAAATGTAAGAGAAAACATGCACTATTTGTCTTTTTAAGTCTGGCATATTTTGTCTAGCATGATTATCTTCATTTCCATCCATATTCCCACAAGCAACATTAGGTGTGTGGATTTACTTCTGGTCCTTCTATTTGTTTCCATTACACTGTCTTTGTTTTTCCTGTCAATGACATGTTGTTTTTGTCACTATAACTCAGTGGTATGTACATCTGTGGATGAACATGGTTTGTGGTCGACTTAATGTATTTTTTAATTCAGTTTGTATTTTATTGAAAAATTTTGTATCTATAGTCATCAAGAAATTGATTTACAGTTTTATATTTGTTGTATCTTTAATTTTATATCATTAATACTGAGTTTATGGAATGAATATGGTAGCATTCCTTTCCTCTATTTTTTATAGAAAAATTGAGAAATATTGGTGTTAGCTCTTTAAAGGTTTGGTAGAATTTAGCTGTAAATCTATTTGGTTCTGAGTTTGTTATTGTCTCAACAATAGTCTCATTTCTCACTGGGGTCTGTTTAATATTTTATATCTTCTTGATTTAATTTGGCATTTAGTAATGTTTCAATTTCTTCTAGATTTTCTAGGTTTTAATGCAAGTTCTTAAACCAGTCATGATACTCTGGATTTCACTGGAGTCTACTGTAGTGTGCCATTCTTCTTTCTAATTTTGTTAATTTGCATCTTCTCTTTTTTCATTAGATTTATGTCCTAGTGTTTTCTGTTGCTGTGATAAAACACCATGACAAAAATAAGCTTGGAAGAAAGGGTATATTTGGCTTATACCTCCCAGTCACAATCATGGTCTATCATTGAGGGTAGTCAGGGTAGAGATTCAAGTAGGGGCAGAGGCAGGAATCATGTAGGAATGCTGCATACCAACTTTCTACCCATGTACCAACTATTGATTGACCATTCCCACAATTTCTGCACAACCTTTACCATAACACATCTTGTAGGCATAAAAAATTGTGGGTCTAAGCTTTTGTGGCTGGGTTAGTATCCCAATCCCTCTACTGAAAATCTTGCCTGGTTATAGGAGATGGCCAGTTCAGACTCCTTATTCTGTATTGCTAGGAGTCTTAGCTAGAGTCACCATTACAGATTCCTGGGAATTTCCATTCCTCTAGGATTCTAGCTCATCCCAGAGTTTGCACACATGTGCACTGTAATTCCAGTTGTGTCTCCCAGTACTCTCTCCTTCCATCCCCCCTACCTGATCTCATTTGTTCCAGTCCCCATCCTGATCCCCATCCAATCCCTTCTCTCCATCTACTCATGCATCTCCCCCACCCCACACACACATTGAGCCCTTCTTGTTACTTAGCTTCTTTAGGTCTGTTGATTGTAGCATGGTTATTCTTTATTTAGGGCTACTTATGAGTACACACCATGTTTGCCCTCCTGTGTCTAGGTTACCTTACTCAAGATGACCTTTTATAGTTCTGAAAAATTGAGTTTTTCTTCCTGGCCACTTAATTCCAAGCAATAATGATCCTGAGACTACTTCTTTATTAATAAGTACCTAGGTCATAAACTTTTGCTTGTTCTCTAACTACCTCTTAACTTATTATCTGTTTTATTCTAACTTGAGTTTCTATCACTATTCAAGCTTTCACACAGAACATCTTCTTAGATCCTAAAACATTTTCTTATATTCTTCACAACTTAAAATTTTATGTCTTTCAACTTTCATAAAGGTTACACCTTTTTTGTGAGTTTTCTTTTTTATTCTGAAAACAAGGAAAACTGTAAGAATATAATGATCTAGTTCTCAACCTCATTAGAGACCTTAGGATGATAAATTTTACCTGAGTAAACAGGATGCACAGAGCAAGCTGCTTCCAAATCTAAAGAAATGACAGAGACTGCTGGCTACATGGACAGCCATCCAAGGCTCCTCTGTGTTATTGGGGCATTGTCTTTGGCAATCAGGCCCAGAAGATTTGACAGACTTTTCTGTGAAGCAAGAATCTTGAAGGATTGGCCCACCTTGTCTCAGCACAGTTGGATAATGTACTTCCCAGTGTTTTGCTTGTCAACTGTTTGAACAGTATGCTGTCATCAGTCAAGGTAAAGGACTTCCCCCTGCACCCCAGTGGCCATCTTTGCCCATGATAGAAGCAAACTCTAGAGAGGTTCTTCTGTGTTCATTATTTTTGGTATAGGATTGGGGTACTTCCAGGAACTGATAGGTATCTCTGTCAGAAAATTCTTTTATTAATCATATAATATCTTAAATGTCATATTATGCAGATCTCTGAAGTGTTGGAGGACCATCTATCTCAGTATTTCTAAATAGGAAAACATTGCATGTTTCTAGCTATTTTTTGCTTAACTTTAAAAACATATGCTGGGTGCTAAATAAAGCTTATTTATATAATTAAGTAAACTAATACTCAAAACAACTTCAAGTATGGTTATGTATAGGTGACTATTAATTTGCATTTCTTAATTATCCTAAATATTTTATTATAGTAGCTCTCATAGGACTAGGAGAAAACATTATTTTTTAAGTGTGTTACATATGTACAATACCTTAAACAAGAGTTGGCACATATATGTGTTGTAGTAAATATAACCTTAAATTTCTACCAATATACCAAATTTTGATAACAATTTAAAATATTTGAGACTTGTTTCTGATATAAAAGTGGATACTGTAATCCACATTGCTTTTTCCTTTTATTCCTATATCCTCCCCTTTCTCCCTTTCCCCTTTCTCCTTTCCCCCTTTCTCTGTAACAATAGATAGGAGAGGGAAAGGATAGAGGGGCGAAAGAGAAAGAGATTCTGAATCTAACCTCTTTTACTTTCTTTCCTCCCTGACCAAGACCATTAACAACTTGCAGCCAACCCCCTCTAAATGACAACAAACATCCATAATATACCAAATGACCAATAACTATCCACCCTACCTCTTGTAGGCATCATGTTCTTTAAATTGTGTCCTGCTGTCTGAAGGAGAAGACATCTTTTGGGGTCCCTAAGAAAATTGGGAAATTGACCATTCCTCGGAGAGCTTGCTGTTTTACTTGCTGTACAGTCTCTGTGAGATAGGAAAGTGTAGCATGTACATTAAGTCCTGCCTGACACAGTCTCTGAGGTTGGACTATCTGAGGCCAGCCACTTTGAAGTTTTCCTGAATGAAGTTTTTTTTCCTGAATGAAGTTTTCCTGAATACAGCAACTAAGGCAGTCTGTGAGGCTGGATCACCCAGGCTACTTGCTTGGTCTTCATTGATGTATGTTCCTTTTGCTCTGAAAACACACAAAAATTTAAAGGTAATATCATAGGTACATTTCTGCATTAACACATGTATGGAATGTGCAGTGTGCACAACTTAGCTAATGATTCTCTGTGCTTGAGCAGGTGAAAGGTATCTGTCAACTTTGTAAGTCCATTTTGACTGCATAACAAAACTATAGTTTAATTCTTTATCAATGCCATATGAAAAGATAGCGTGTAATAATAAATTGTGAAGATCAGGTAGCCAAAAAGATTCATAGCTTTCTATAGAGTTATTTATGTCTTAGTTGGTCTCTGAGCTGTTGCCACATAAGTGAATCAGCATTTGTGACACCTGTTTTGTTGTTTTTCTGGGTCTGTTCTTCCACATCAGCAGCCAAGATTTTCAGGAGGTCTCCCTTGGACAAACAGAATCTTAACTTTGAAAGGATCCACAGCTTTTCTCTTCCTGTTGAAACAAGAGCATATCCTCTCCTCAAAGGTGACACATTTCCTGACTTCCATTCTGAGATTAACACATCCTTAAAATATGTAGTGATTTAATTCAGCAGTACTTTCTAAAATCCAGTGAATTTTTTTTCACAATAGTGCTACCATTATCTTTGACATTTAAAAATTTAAAGTCAATAAAGCATTATTTAATCTAACAGTGGGAGGCATTATATCCCCCTTTTGTTGTATGAGCTGTACTTTAAAGTGTGATTAGTTCTTTCCACAATTGCTTGACCTGTAGGATTGTAAGGTGTACCTGTGACCTGTTTTATGTTATAATATTTAAAGAATTGTTACATTTTACTGGATACATATGCCTGAGCATTATCAGTTTTAATCTGTAAGGGTGTCCCTAAGATAGCCATCATTTCTAATGAATGTGTACAGAATCAGCCTTTTTAGAACTCAAGGCAGAAACCCATTGGAATCCCGAATAGGTATCAATTGTATGATATACATTAATTTTTCAAACTCTGAAAAATAAAACATATCAATCTGCCAAATTTCATTTCTTTGGTCACCTTTAGGGTTACTTCTAGCAGGAAGTAGAGCTTTATTATACAAAGAACCTGCCATTCAAGATATATTGCCATCTGTATAAGAGTTAGGAGCTTTAGAAATCAGTGTCACTCTCACTATATGAAGAAGAATCCAACTAGTTCTTTTTATAAACTGAAATTGCCTGCTCTTTTAGGATATTTGTTGTTAATCTCCCACCCCCCCCCCTTAATGAAAGCTCTTTACCAATCCTCATTGATTACTCATAATGAGATAAGTTCAATATTAGAAAAGACACTAAAGTCTCTGCTGGCTCTGTTCCTGCTAATTGACAAAGTCTTATTTCCCCTTTCACATTCAAGTCAGAAAACTTTTCTATATAGGTTTTTAATTTTTTTGCTCTATTTATGTGCTAAAAATATCCATTCTAAGATATTTTGTCTCTGCATAAGAATTCCAGTGGGCAAATGAGTAGAAGGCAAAGTAACTAAAATACAATCAAGTTTTGGATCCAAGCGATCCCTATGTGTCCTTGTTTTCTACCAGAGCCAATTTTCTTTCAGTTTTAGCTGTTCACATTTTCTTGGAATATTTAAGCTAGAATCACTTTGTAAGGTTTGAAATAAATTACTTAGTTCTTGAGTAATTAATTCAGTTGTGGGCTGTAGCCAATGTGTATCTCCAGTAATTTTTGAACTTCAGTAAGAGTTTATAATTCATCTTTTTTATAAGCCTATTATATATCCTAGGTAATTAATAGAATCTCTTCTGTGTATTTTTAGGAGTAATTTGCAATCTACAACAAGGCAAAATTCTCTTTACTTCAACAAACTTTTTTTCTAAGGTATCTCCATTTGAATGAGCCAACAAGAAATTATGAATTATTTCTAATTACGCATGTACAAAATATTGACACAAGATGGAACTGTTTAACATTCCTTGTGGCAAGAACCTCCATTGGTACCTCTTAGTTGGTTTTTCATTAGTAAATGTGGACAAGGTGAAAGCAAATCTTTTATTTTGTTTCTCATGGAGCATTGAGAAAAAGCAATCTTTTAAATCAATCACTATAATAGGCCATGCCTTAGGTAACACAGAAGTTTCCAGGTTGTAAGGAACCCATAGACTGAATTACTTTGATTGTTCTCAGATCTGTCTGCATCCTCCATTTTTTAGATTTCTTTTTAATGACAAATATAGAATTCCAAGGGCTGGTGGACTCTTCTATATATTGAGGATCCAGATGCTCTTGGACCATATGTTCTAGTGCTCATGACTGTTCTTTATTTAAGGCCCACTGCTCTACTCAAAGTGCTTGTCAGTTAACCATTTTAATGGTAGGAAAGTTAGTATTATATTAGCAGTAACCCATCCTATAAATTTGGAGAGCCAAACTGTGTACTGCTTATGAACAGCCTGGACAGTTTGTAACTTAGATAACATTTTCAGTACCTTTATCAGGAACATTTCCTGTTTTTATGGCTTGACTCTGAAGTTGGAGCAATGCTAATCTGTGCTTTCCATTGCTGCAATAGATCTCTTCCCCATAGATTCATGGCTATATCTGCCTCATATGGCCTTAACCTTCCTACCTGGCCTTCTCTTCCTATACATTTAATCCATTTTAGAGTTTGTTTTACCTGAGACAATGTCCTAATCCCTAGGAGCTTTTGGAATGGCCAAGCTAGATTCCAGGAATCTTGTGAAATTAATGTTAAATCTGCCCCAGCATCTACTAGGCCTTCAGTCTCAATTCCATCTCATCGTAATTTCAACTTTGGTCTCTTATCATGTATAGCAGTTTGACAAAATATCTGTTTTCTTGTATCTTCAGAATCTCTTGTTCTAGCTATTGGAGCTGCTCTATCTCTGTTAAATGGTTTAGTTAAGTTTTGAGCAGTGCTTTTATCCTATCAGGCTTTAATTAATTAATTAATTAATTTTTTCATTTTAGTTCTCTAGAACAGTTTCTTCTTGATCAATAGGAATGAATGTCTCATGTTGTTTTTGTCAGGGCAGTTTTCTCACAGTAAGGAATTTCCTTGAATATCTCTGGATGGTTTACATTTATAAACCCTGTTCACTCCTTTCATATCTCTCAGGAAGCATCCTCCCTGAATTAGCATTAGAGAAAATTTTATTCTTAGAAACTGTTTGTCTACAGTCCTTTAGGAAATGATTTGGTCTTCCATAGCCAAAGAATCAGACATTTTGAGTTCTCATACCTTTTGTAATTGCCTGTGCAATTAAAACTGAGAGCGCTGAATCCTAACCACTAGACCACCAGGGAGCTTCCAATCACAACTGAATTGTGAGCATTAGAGAGAATATCTGTAGTAGTTTTAATCAATTTGTAAATAGGTGCTGATCTGGCCCTTAAATGTCTAATAGCCTTTTTGCATTCAACAATTAGCATTCTCAAAAGGTAAAAATTCAATTAAGATTTCTTTAGCATATGGATCTGATATTGCTCTATTTAGAACTGAAGTTAATCCTTGTATAAAGTCAGTGAAAGATTCTTCTAAGCCCTGGGTTATCTTTGTAAATTATTCAGATAATTTTCCCTGTTGTTCAACCTTGTCCCAAGAATTTAAAGCTACTATACAACATTGCTCTAAGGTGGCATCATTAAACAGAATCTGTACTCTTAATTCAGCATATTGACTTTCACCTAGCAATTTGTCCTTGACAATATTAATGCCTCTAGTCTGATTACATTACTCCATAACTGAAGCCTTATCTCTCTACCCTGTAATCATTTTAGTTGAGGACCAAATTTTAAGATAGCTGACATCAAATCTTTCTAATCTTTTGGAATTATACAATTTTGTATGCCCCAATTATTAAGTATCTCTTTTACATAAGGGTAATGTATGCCATAAGCCATTATTGCTTCTTTAAATCTTTTTAGATCTAACATCTCTATGGGCTGCCACCCAAATTGTTCATGACCTTGTGGATTTCTCTCATCTGGAGCTACTTTTTACTGTAACTGGAAAAATCTTTGTGGTTTTTCTAATGGGCTTGGACTGCCACCCTGCAATCTTATTATAAGGTGGTTTTGTAGGTTCCAGACTGGATTTTCTGACCTAGTTTGAGAAAACTCTATACTCTATATTCTGATTTAAAGGATCCTCTGATATTTATTTATTTATTTATTTATTTATTTAATACCCCACTCACTACCCTCTCCTGGTCAACGCCCCCCCCCCACATACACACAATCTTTCTCCCATTATCCCCTTCTCTTCTAGGTGGAAAGGGGTCCCCTATGTATACTCCCACCCTGGGACTTCAAGTCTCTACAAGGCTAGAGGCTTCCACTAGGCAAGGTAGCTCAGCTAGTAGAATATATCCCACTATAAGCAACAGCTTTTGGGATAGACCCCACTCCAATCATTTGGAATCAACATGAAGCCCGAACTGCACATATGTGTGGGGAGGCCTAGGTCTAGCCCATGTACGTTCTTTGGTTGGTGATTCAGACTCTGAGAGCCCCAAGGGACCAGGTTAGTTGACTCTGTTGGTCTTACTATGGAGTTCCTATCCCCTTTGGGGGCCACAATCCTTCCACCTATTCTCCCATAACAGTCCCCATGCTCCATCCACTGTTTGGCTATGGGTGTCTGTATCTATTTGAGTCAGCCATTGGGTGGAGCTTCTCAGAGGACAACTTGCTCCTGTTTGCAAGCATAACAGAGTAAACATTAATAGTGTTAGGGATTGGTGTTTGTCCATGGGATTGGTCTCAATTTTGGGGCAATCATTGGTTGGTCATTCTCTCAGTCTCTGCTTCATCCCTGTCCCTGTATTTCTTGTAGTCAGGATACATTTGGGGTAAAAAGTTTTGTGGATGGGTTGGTGTCTCCATCACTCTAGTGGGTTTTTCTGCCTGCTACAGGAGGTGGCCTCTTCAGGCTCCATATCCCCCACTGCTATGAGTCACAGCTAAGGATACCCCAATTGATTCTTGGGTACTTCCCTTATCTCAGTTCTCTTTCTAGTGCTGGAGATAGCCTCACCTCCCCACCCCCATCAGTTGCAGATTTTCATTCATTCTCATGGCCATCTGGCCACCTCTCCTGTTCTTTCCCATACCTGATCCTAAACCCACTCATTCCTTTCCCCATCCCCTCTCCCACCCAATTCCCTCCCTCTATCTGCCTCTTATAACTATTTTATTCCCCAATCTAAGTGAAATTCAAGCATCCTCACTTATGCCTTCCTTCTTGTTTAGTTAGCTTTTTGGGGTCTGTGAAGCTTCTGTAAGGCAAAGGACACTGTCAATAGGACAAAACGGTAACCTACAAATTGGGAAAGGATCTTCACCAACCCTACATCTGACAGAGGGGTAATATCTAAAATTTACAAAAAAAAAAAAAAAAAACAAAAAAACAAAAAAACAAAAAACCTCAAGAAGTTAGACAACAGCATCCTAAATAACCCAATTAAAAACTGGGGCTAGACAGAGTGTTCTCAGTAGAGGAATCTCCAATGGCTGAGAAACACTTAAATGTTCAACATCTTAGTCATCAGAGAAATGCAACTCAAAACGACATTGCGGTTCCATCTTACACTCACCAGAATGGCTATGATTAAAAAAAAAAAAAACAAAAAACAAAAAACAAAAAACCAAAACAAAACAAAAAAAACCTCAAGAGATAGCACATGCTGGTGAGAGGATGTGGATATGGATGCTGCTGGGGGTGTAAACTTTGTACAACTATTTTGGAAATCAATTTGGGTGTTTCTCAGGAAACTGGCAATAGTTCTACCACAAGACCTAGCTATACCACTCCCAGGTTTATACCAGAAAGATGCTCCACCATACCACAAGGACACATGCTCCACTATGTTCATAGCAGCCTTATTCATAATAGCCGGAAGCTGAAAAGAACCTAGATGTCCTTTAACAGAGGAATGGATACAGAAAATTTGGTATATTTATACAACGAAATACTATTCAGCTATTAAAAACAAGAATATCATGATGGATGGAACTAGAAAATATCATCCAGAGTGAGGTAACCCAGACCCAAAAGGATATGCATGGTGTATACTCATAAAATATAGAATACCATGCTACACTACACAGGATCCTCTAATATTTCTACTATTACTTGTAACCCAGTATTCCATCTCTCAGTCCTCTCTTTTCAGCACCTAAGCACATTACCAAACATTTTTACTTATTTCCTTTTTACCATTTTCAAATCTTATATTTATTTTTGTACCTAAGTTTCTATAAACTCTTATCTTCTGGAGATTGCTAGTTCCAAGCATACTGTACTGGTTCTGAGGTTTTCTGTCTTCAGTCACTATGGTGGCCAGAGGGTCGCTACAAGCTTCTCAGTTTGGGCCTAGCTTCCACTGCTTGAATCCATTCTTTGCCATGTGGGCTAAAACTTAAATTGGCTGTGGCATCCACAGTGACTGACAGGATGAGAATGGCCAGTCCTGCCTTGCTGTTCACTGGCTTGTGGGGCCAGCAAGACTTTAGCTGCCCAGCTCATTGAGCAGCAACCCTGCCACCGCAGAGCAGCGCAATGTCACTAAGATATCATTGCATCCCTGTCACTGCGATGACTTCTATGGCCCCTCATTGGTACACCAAGTGTAGTGGTACTTTCTCAGACCCACCAGAGTAATAAATAATGGCACAGAGGCTTTTTAGTATTTTAAAGGTAAGGCCTTTAGCTAGGACAGTCTCTGGTAGCAGTAGTTTTGCTACCCTGCTCAGGCTCACGGCAGGTTGTGTGCCTCTAGCCACCTACCCAGGAACTCTTTGCATTCAGGAATGAAAGACACACACACGCACACACACACACACACACACACACCAGTTAATTTTAATATGCTGTGACTAGCTCAAGCCTGGGCAGTTCTAATTCTCAACCTGCTACTGCGGGCCCAATCAGGGGAGTGATCAGTGTCCACTTACCCAAATTCTTACATAGCTTGTTGGTTCTCTCTTCTGCAGCTCTAAATTTGATCAATCTCTCATCACATCATAGTGATTCTCTGTTTGTTCCTCTCTCCCACATCCTAGCCTGCACAAATCTAAGGGTTCCACTCCATCTCCCCTTGCCCAGCTATTGGCCACTGGCATCTTTATTGATCTATCAAAATCCAATTGAGGACAAAGACATTCAGTGGATCCCCAGGTGGGCAGTCTCTGGATGTCATTCCTTCAGTCTCTGCTCTGAAGTTTGTCTCTAACTCCTCCCATGGGTATTTTGTTCCCCCTTCTAAGAAGGATCAAAGTATCCACAATTTGTTCTTCCTTCTTCTTGAGTTTCATGTGTTTTGTGAATTGTATCTTGGGAATTCTAAATTTACACAATATCTTTCCACAAATCCAGCCCTTCAAAGGATAATAAAGGGAAAACTCCAACATAAGGAAGGAAACTATGCCCTAGAAAAAGCAAGAAAGTAATCTTTGAACAAATCTAAAAAAAGATAGCCACATTAACAGAATTCCAACACTAACAACAAAAATAACAGGAAGCTACAATTAATTTTCCTTAATATCTCTTAATATCAATGGACTCAATTGCCCAATAAAAAGACATAGACTAAAAGACTGGCTATGTAAACAGGACCAAATATTTTGCTGCATACAGGAAACCCATTTCAGGGACAAAGACAGACACAACCTCAGAACAAAAGGCAGGAAAACAATTTTCCAAGCAAATGGTCCCAAGAAAATGGAGCAGCCATTCTAATATCGAATAATATCAACTTTCAACCTAAAGTTATCAAAAAAGACAAGGAAGGACACTTCATACTCATCTAAGATAAAATCTACCAAGGTGAACTCTCAATTCTGAACCAATACTTCTCAAACTATTTCACAAAATAGAAACAGAAGGTACTCTACCCAATACATTCTATGAAGCCACAATTACTCTGATACCTAAACCACAAAAAGACTCAACAAAGAAAAGAGAACTTCAGACCAATTTCCGTCACGAATATCGATGCAACAATACTCAATAAAATTCTTGCACACCGAATCCAAAACACACCAAAATGATCATCCATCATGACCAAGTAGGCTTCATCCCAAGGATGCAAGGATGGTTCAATATATGGAAATCCATCACCATAATCTACTACCAAAACAAACTCAAAGACCAAAACCACATGATCATCTCGTTAGATGCTG
>NT_165789.2:194856-198729 GCF_000001635.26 Mus musculus
ATTTGACAAAATCCAACACCCCCTCATGATAAAAGTCTTGGAAAAGATCAGGAATTCACGACCCATACCAAACATAATAAAAGCAATATACAGCAAACCAGTAGCCAATATCAAACTAAATGGAGAGAAACTTGAAGCAGTCCCACTAGAATCAGGGACTAGACAAGGCTGCCAACTCTCTCCCTACCTATTCAAGATAGTACTTGAAGGCTGGCCTCAGTTGGCCCCTCAACCTTCAGGAGAAACAGGGTATTCCGGTGAGCAAGGAGTCAGCGAAAAGTGACAAACAGATGTGAATACAAGGGAGTGTTGATCTGAATGTAGTTTCTCAAAGCGAACATCCGACTTATATGACAGAAGGAGACAAGGAAGTTAAGTGATACATTAAGGTCATCCAAGGTACATTGAGGTTATCGGATGCAAAATGAATTTTACAACAAAACAGAGGAATGCATGCTTAAGAGCTAACTGGAACCAACTGGGATAAAAATCAATAACAACTGGGATCAAAATCTGCCCCACTTAAGGTCAGTTTATTCATAGAAGTCAGGGGCAAGGGCTTCATGCCCTTGCCACAGTTCCAATTCTATTGTATAATCCACCTTCCTCTTAGGCCATTGTAAATTCCTGTGTGTGGGAGTGACTCAGCTATTGTTCTAAGTATTTACTCTAGTTCCTTCTTAGATCACAACCTTCCTTCTTCCTAGGCCATCGTAAATTCCTGTGTATGGGAGTGACCTTGCTAATGTTCTAAGTATGCTCTGTAGATTAGTCCTGAGATTTCTAGCTCTATTCCAGTAAATTGTAATGCCTGAATTCTATCTCTGTCCCTCTGTCAACACTCGAGACTTTATCAGAATGAGTAACTTTCTTACAAAAATTAAAGCCCAAGGTTGGCTCAACGATTTCCTAGGATATTAGAACACTGGTGGAGGCTAATCTAACTTAGCTATTTCAAAATCAACCCTTAGAGGCACTTATAATAAAACAATATTGAAGGAAAGCACACAGATCTACTGACCGACTAACACAGGGACAGGTTTGGAGCATTAGTGCTATGGGATGCCAAGGCTCTAGGAGACTGTTTCCGTGAAACGTTTTGCTTTGGGACTGCATCCAAGCTTTTGGGCCTGTCATGCAGTCACTACTGGAGTGGGTGTGGCACTAGCCAGAGCAATTAGACAACAAAAGGAGATCAAAAATTGCCATTTTTGCTATATTAATCCTACCAACACATGAGCATGGGAGATCCTACCATCTTCTCATATCTTATTCAGTTTCTTTCTTCAAAGTCTTGAAGTTATTGTCATATAGGTCTTTTACTTGCTTGGTTAGAGTTACACCAAAATATTTTATATTATTTGTGACTACTGTGAAGGGAATTTTTTTCCATGATTTTTTTTTTAATCTCAGCCCATTCATTGTCTATATAGGAGGGCTACTGGTTTGGTTCTTTTGTTTGTTTGTTTGTTTGTTTTAGTTAATTTTATATTCAGCCACCTCAATGAAGGTGTTTATTAGCTGGTAGAATCCCTGATGGATTTTTTGGGGTCACTTATGTATATTATCATATCATCTTCAAATAACCATACTTTGACTTCTTCCTTTACAATTTGCATCCCCTTGATTTCCTTTAGTTGATTTATTGCTATAGCTAAAACTTCAAGTACTATATTGAGTAGACATGGAGAGACTGTACAGCCTTGTCTTGTCCGTGATATTAGTGGTTATGATGGTTTAAATGTGCTTGGCCTATTTGAAAAGTGGCACTATTTGGAGGTGTAGCCTTGTTGGAGGAAGTAGGCTTTGAGGTCCTACGCTCAGGCTCTGTGCAGTGCAGAAGAGACCTTCTGACTGGCTGCCTGTGGAAGCCAGTCTTTTGGCTGCCTTCAGATTAAGATGTAGAACTCTTGGCTCCTGCAGCACTATGTCAGCCTGCATGATGCCATGCTTCCTGCCATGATGATAATGGACTGAACCTCTGAAACTGTAAGCCTACCCCAATTAAATGTTTTCTTTTAGAAGAGTTGCCTTGGTCATGGTGTCCCTTTACAATAAAACCCTAACTTGGACAGTGGGATTGCTTTAAGTTTCTCTCTATTTAATTTGATGTTGGTTTGCTGTATATTCCCTTTATTATGTTTCGGTATGTAACTTGTATCCCTAACCTTTCCAAGACTTTTATCATAAAGAGTGGTTGGATTCTGTCAGGCTTTTTCAATATCTAATGAGAAAGTCCTATGCTTTTTCTTTCAGTTTTTTTATTTTATATGATATATTACATTTAACAGATTTTCACATGTTGAACCATCCCTGCACCTCTGCGATGAAGCCCACTTGGTCATGGTGGATGATTTTTTTTAATGTGTTCTTGGATTAGGTTGTGAGTATTTTATTATTTTTCATCAGTGTTCAAGAGGAAATTTTTCTTTCTTTGTTGAGTCTGTGTGGTTTGGGTGTCAGGGTGACTGTGACCTCATAAATTGAATTAGGCAATGTTTCTTCTGTACTTATTTTGTGAAATAATTTGAGGAGTATTGTCATCAGCAATTCTTTGAAAATCTGATAGAATTCTGCAATAAAACCATCTGTCCATGGTGGGGATTTTTGGTTGGGAGACTTAATGAGTACTTTTATTTCCTTAGGAGTTATAGGTCTATTTAAATTATCTGATCTTGATTTAACTTTGATGAGTGGTATCTATTGAGAAAATTGTCTGTTTCCTTTAGATTTTCCAATTTTGTTGAGTACAGGTTTTTGAAGTAAGATTTGATTCTTTGGATTTTGTCTGTTTGTTGTTATGTCCTCTTTTTATTTCTGATTTTTTAAAATTTAAACAATGACTTTCTGCCTTTTAGGTAGTTTGAATAAGAGTTTGTCTGTTGTGGTAAATCTCCAACACAAATATGCCCTGTCATTGAAAACACAACTCAATTAATATGAATACAAATTGTGTGCCTAGATTGGGCAGATCTACCACTACACTACCATCTTCCCCATCTATGAGACTCCTTATAACTTGCAGTTTGTCCAGGCCATGTGCTTCTGCTCTGCTTTCCTTCCACCTCTCCTTCTGTTGTCCTCTATCAACTTTCAGCTCCACCTTCCCTTTAACTGACCAATCTCCCCCTCTAGCGTTTATTTTACAAATTAAGGTGGGAATAAGGTTTACAGGAAATCACCTGAGTGCTGACTCATTCCTTGTTTGCAACCCCTCCCAAGAGAACAGAATTAGCATCAAATTACAAATAGCCCCAGAACTTATCCCACAACACTTCCCGCCTTTCTGTCCAATTAAAAGACCCTTTTATCTCAGATACAAATTGAATACAACTATTACCATAAAGTACAAGATATACTTAACACCCAGTCTATTATCTTTGTCAATTAAATAGAAACTCTGTCATCTATCCTTTCTTAAAAGACTTATAATTCTACACTTGACTCATGTCCTGGGTCTAGATTGTAAGCCAACTGAAACCATCCTCTCAAATCTGTATCATCTTTCTTAATGTTAATCAACTTGGGTTGGCTATGAGATGACCAGTCTTTAACCCCGACAGAAATCCAAGAATGACTAATATTACCTGAAAAATATGAGAAGCACAAAATACAACTTCCAAAACTTAGCCAATTTATAGAGTCTGCTGACCACCTGAACATGCATGTACTCACTAATAAGTGGATATTAGCCAAAAAAATTCAAATTACCCAAGATAGAGTCCACAGAACTCAAAAAGGTTCACAAGCTGAAGTGCCCAAGTGAGGACAGGTCAATACCACTTGGAAGAGAGAAGAAAGCAATCACAAGTGGGGAGGGAGGGAGGGACCGGGAGGAAAAGTGGATGGGAAATGGAGGGTGGAGCAGGAAAC
>NT_165789.2:198829-202322 GCF_000001635.26 Mus musculus
TCTTTCCATCTTCTAAGGTCTTCTATTTCTTTCTTCAGAGACTTGAAGTTCTTGTCATACAGGTCTTTCACTTGCTTGGTTAGAGTCACACCAAGATATATTATTTGTGACTATTATGAAGGATGTTGTTTCCCTAATTTCTTTCTCAGCCCATTTATCCTTTGAGTAGAGGAAGGCTTCTGATTTGTTAGAGTTAATTTTATATCCAGCCACTTTGCTGAAGTTCATTATCGGCTGTAGGAGTTCTCTAGTAGAATTTTTGGGATTCTTTATGTATGCTATCATATCATCTGCAAATAGTGATATCTTGACTTCTTCCTTTCCAATTTGTATCCCTTTGTTCTCCTTTTGTTGTCTAATTGCTCTGGCTAGAACTTCAAGTACTATATTGAATAGGGTAGTGTGCCTTGTCTTTTCCCTGATTTTAGTGAGATTGCTTTGAGTTTCTCTCCATTTAGTTTGATGTTGGGTATCGGTTTGTTGTATATTACTTTTATTATATTTACTTGTGGATCTTGAATTCCTGATCTTTTCAATATTTTAAAATGAATGGGTGTTGTATTTTGCCAAATGCTTTTTTGGCATCTGATGATATGATCATGTTGTTTGTTATCTTTGAGTTTGTTTATATAGTGTATTACATTGATGGATCTCCATATATTGAACCATCCCTGCATTTCTAGAATGAACCCTACTTTATCATGGTGAATGATCATTTTGATATGCTCTTGGATTCGGGTTGCAAGAATTTTATTGAGTATTTTTGCATCAATATTCATAAGGGAAATTGGTCTGAAATACTCTGTTTTTGTTGGGTCTTTGTATGGTTTAGATGATCAGTGTAGCTGTGGTTTCATAGAAAGAATTGGGTAGTGTTCCTTCTGTTTATATTTTGTGGAGTTGTTTGAGAAGTATTGGTATTAGGTCTTCTTTGAACATCTGCTAGAACTCTGCTTGGTCTTCTTTTGGTTAGGATACTTCTAATGACTGCTTGTATTTCCTTAGGGGTTATGGGACTGTTTAGATGGTTTATCTGATCCTGATTTAACCTTGGTACCTGGTATCTATCTAGAAAATTATCCATTTCATCTAGATTTTCCAGGTTTGTTGAATATTGACTTTTGTAGTAGGATCTGATAATTTTTTGGATTTCCTCAATTTCAGTTGTTATGTTTCCCTTTTCATTCCAGATTTTGTTAATTTGCATATTGTCTCTGTACTCTGTAGTTATTTTGGCTAATGTTTTACCTATATTTTTGATCTTCTCAAAGAACCAGCTCTTAGAAATGTTGATTCTTTCTATACTTTTCTCTCTCTCTCTCTCTCTCTTTGTGTGTAGTCGCTGTCTCTCTGTTTTTTTTTTTTAAAAATTTATTTATTTATTATATGTAAGTACACTGCAGCTGTCTTCAGACACTCCAGAAGAGGGAGTCAGATCTCATTACAGATGGTTGTGAGCCACCATGTGGTTGCTGGGATTTGAACTCCGGACCTTTGGAAGAGCAGTCGGGTGCTCTTACCCACTGAGCCATCTCACCAGCCCATCTCTCTCTCTCTCTTTTTCTCTCTCTCTCTCTCTTTTTTCTACTTGGTTGATTTCAGGCCTGAGTTTGATTATTTCCTGTCATCTACTTCTTTTGGGTGTATTTGCTTCTTTTTTGATTTAGAGCTTTCAGATGCGCTGTCAAGCTGCTAGTGTATGCTCTTTTCAATTTCTTTATGGAGGCACTCAGAGCTATGAGTTATCGTCTTAGCACTGCTTTCATTGTGTGTCATGATTTTGGGTATGCTGTGTCATCAATTTCATTGAATTCCAAGAAGTCTTTCTTTATTTCTTCCCTGGCCAAGTTATCATTGAGTAGAGAGTTGTTCAGTTTCCATAGGTATGTGGGTTTTTTGTTTGTTTGTTTTTAATTAGATGTTTTCTTCATTTACATTTCAAATGCTATCCCCTTTCCTACTTTCCTTTCCGAAAATCCCCTATACCCTCCCCTTCCCCCTGCTCCCCAAGCCACTCAATCCTACTTTCTGGCCCTGGCATTCCCCTATACTGGCGTGTAGAATCTTTGCAAGACCAAGGAATTAAGGATGTTGAACAGTTTTTTTTAGGTGCTTCTCAGCCACTCAGTATTCCTCAGTTGAGAATTCTTTGTTTAGCTCTGTACCCCATTGTTTAATAAATAGGGTTATTTAGTTTTCTGGAATCCAATTTATTGAGTTTTTTTTTTTTTTTTTTTTGTATATTGGATATTAGCCCTCTATCAGATGTAGGATTGGTAAAGATATTTTCCCAAACTGTTGGTGGCCTTTTTGTCTAATTGACAGTGTCCTTTGCTTTACAGAAGCTTTTCAATTTTATGAGGTCCCATTTGTAGATTCTTGATCTTAGAGCACAAGCTATTGCTGTTCTGTTTAGGAATTTTCCCCCTGTGCCCATATCTCCAAGGCTTTCCCCCTCTTTTTCCTCTATAAGTTTCAATATCTCTGGTTTCATATGGAGTTCTTTGAAATACTTAGACGTGAGCTGTGAACAAGGAGATAAGAATGGATCAATTTACATTCTTCTACATGGTAGCTGCCAGTTGAGCCAGCACCATTTGTTGAAAATACTGTCTTTTTCCACTGGATAATTTTAGCTCCCTTGTCAAACATCAAGTGACTATAGGTGTGTAGGTTCATTTTTGGGTCTTCAATTCTATTCCATTGTTCTACCTGTCTGTTAATGTACCAGTACCATGCATTTTTTTTTTTTATCACAATTGCTCTGTAGTACAGTTTGAGGTCAGGGATGGTGATTCCACCAGAGATTCTTTTATTGTTGAGAATAATTTTTGCTATCCTATGTTTTTTATTATTCTAGATGAGTTTGCAAATTGCCCTTTCTAAGTCTGTTATTAATGTCATTCTTAAAATCCTCTACCAGCATCATGAGATATGATTTTAAATCCAAATCTTGCTTTTCCCTTCTGTTAGGGTATCCAGGATTCGCTGTGGTGGGAGTACTGGGTTCTAATGATGCTGAGTGGTCTTGGTTTCCATTAGTAAGTTTCTTAAGTTTGCCTTTTGCCATCTGGTATTCTCTGGTGTTAGATGTTCTAGCTGTCTCCAACTGGAGCTTGTTCCTCCTGTGATTCTGTTAGCCTGTGTCAGCACTCCTGGGAGTCCAACTCTATCCTGAGTCCCAGGGTCAGAGCACTCCCTGGAGTACAACTCTCTTCTGGTGGGGAAAGTGCACAGAGTTCTGAGGATCAGCTCCACCTCCTGGCTGAGGATGAAGGCCTGAAGGGAGCCTGTCCAGGAAGCTCTATTGCTTCTGTGGCCAGTGCCTCTCCTGTGCGAACCAAAAGATCCCAGATAGAAAATAATAATAATTCTTCTTCTTCTTCTTCTTCTTCTTCTTCTTCTTCTTCTTCTTCTTCTTCTTCTTCTTCTGCTCCTTCTCCTTTTCCTTCTCCTGCTCCTTCGCCTCCTCCCGCTCCTTCTTCTTCTCCTT
>NT_165789.2:202422-207113 GCF_000001635.26 Mus musculus
CCTTGTTCTTCTTCCTTCTTCCTTCCTCCTCCTCCTCCTCCTCTTCTTCCTTCTTCTTCTTCTTCTTCTTCTTCTTCTTCTTCTTCTTCTTCTTCTTCTTCTTCTTCTTCTTCTTCTTCTTCTTCTTCTTCTTCAAGTCTAGCCTTAGTCTGTGGTGATCTAATAGGATGCATGGGATTATGTCAGTCTTCTAATGTCAGTAGAGGCTTGTTTTGTGACTGATTATATGATTAATTTTGGAGAAGATACTGTGAGTTGCTGAGAAGAAGATATATTCTTTTTTTTTTAGGGTAAGGAAATGTTCTATAGATGTCTGATAAATCCATTTGGTTCTTAGTTTTACTGTGTCTCTGTTTACTTTCTGTTTCCATGACCTGTCTTTTAGTGAGAATGTGTCATTGAAGTCTCTCACTATTATTGTGTGGGGTTCAATATGTGCTTTGAGCTTCTTTAAAGTTTCTTTTATGAATATTGGTGCCCTAGCTTTTGGGCTATAGGTGGTTAGAATTGAGAGTTCATCTTTGTGGATTTTCCTTTGATGAATATAAAGGGTCCTTCCCCATGTCTCTTGATAACTTTTTGTTGAAAGTCTATTTTATTAGATATTAGAATCCCAACTCCCAGTTTTTTATTGAAACCATTTCCTTGGAATACTTTTTTCTTAGCCTTTTAATCTGAGGTAGTGTCTTTCTTTGCCACTGAGGTGTGTTTCTTCTATGCAGCACAGTTCTGTACCCTGTTTGGGTATCCAGTCTATTTGCTTATTTCTTTTTATTGGGGAATTTAGTCTATTGGTATTGAAATATTAAGGCAGATGATTCTTAGTTCCTGTTATGTTTGTTGTTGTAGGTGGCATTATGTGCATTTGATTCTCGCCTTTTGGCTTTTTTTTTTGTGAGATGATTAATTTCTTGTTTTTTTCTTTGGTGTAGGTACCCTCCCTGTGTTGGATTTTTCTTTCAAGAATTTTCAATTTCTTTTTGCCATAAAATATTTGGATTCTCCATCTATGTTGGTTGAGAGTGTTGCAGAGTATAGTAGCCTGGGTTGGCATTTGTGTTGTCTTAGGGTCTGCATGACCTCTGTCCTGGCTCTTCTGGCTTTTCATGTCTGTTGAGAAGTCTGGTGTAATTCTGATTGATCTGCCTTTATATGTTACTTGGACCTTTTCCCTTATAGCTTTTAATATTCTTTCTTTGTTCTGTGCAGTTAGTGTTTTGATCATTATGTGACGAGAGGATTTTCTTTTTTGGTCCAATATATTTGGTGTTCTATAGGCTTCTTGTACATTTTTTACCATTTCTTTCTTTAGGTTGGGAAAACTTTCTTATATGATTTTGTTGAAGACATTTTCAGATCCTTTGAGCTGGGAATTTTTGCTCTCTTCTATTCCTACTATTGTTAGGTTTGGTGTTTCGTTGTGTCCTGGATTTCCTGGATTTTGGGAGTTAGTAGTATTATGTTTTGAATTTTCTTTGAAAGTTGTGTCAATATCAACTAAGGTATCTTCTACACCTGAGACTCTCTCTCTCTCTCTCTAATATTCTTTGCTTTATTATAACCAGGAAAGTAAAGAAGTAGAGAAAATGTAGCCTATTTTAAGTGTATATCCTATATAATTAGATATTACATAATATTCTGTAAGGATCATAAACTATAACAGATTTTATTAGTCAGTATGTTTGCTTCGTTGCATCAGAAAAACAACTAGAGGTCAAACTCAGAATTTCAGTTCTTACACTGTCCGAAGCACATGGTTTTATCCTCCGATTTCAGGCTATCACAATCAATGAGATTTCCAGTACTTGGGCAGACTACCTTGATGTGCCAACTTGAGAGCAACTTCTTCAAATTTTAGAGTAGAGAAACTAGAACATATGAGGAGGAGGGAAGGCTTGAGCCTGTCTTATTCTCTTTCTGATTCTTTTTTTTTCCAAATTTTATTAGATATTTTCTTCATTTACATTTCAAACGCTATCCTGAAAGTCCCCTATATCGTCCCCCCCACTTGCTCCCCTACCCACTCACTCCTACTTCTTGGCCCTGGCATTACCCTGTACTGGGGCATATAAAGTTTGCAAGACCAAGGGGCCTCTCTTCCCAATGATGGCCGACTAGGCCATCTTTTGCTACATATGCAGCTAGAGACACGAGCTCTGCGAATACTGGTTAGTTCATATTGTTATTCCACCTATATGGTTGCAGACCCCTCCAGACCTGGGTACTTTCTCTAGCTCCTCCACTAGGGGCCCTATGTTCCATCCAATAGATGACTGTGAGCATCCACTTCTGTATTTGCCAGGCACTAGCATAGCCTCACAAGAGACTGCTATATCAGGGTCCTTTCAGCAATATCTTGGTGGCATATGTAATAGTGTCTGAGTTTGGTGGCTGGTTATGGGATGGATCCCTGGGTGAGGCAGTCTCTGGATGGTCCATCCTTTCATCTAAGCTCCAAACTTTGTCTCAGTAACTCCTTCCATGGGTATTTTGTTCCACATTCTAAGGAGGGATGAAGTATCCACACTTTGGTCTTCCTCCTTCTTGAGATTCATGTGTTTTCTCCTCTGTAAATTTAAGTGTCTCTGGTTTTATAGGGAGTTCCTTGATCCACTTAGACTTGAGCTTTGTACAAGGAGATGAGAATGGATCAATTTGCATTCTTCTACATGATAACTGCCAGTTGTGCCAGCACAATTTGTTGAAAATGCTTTTTTTTTCCCCCACTGGATGGTTTTAGCTCCCTTGTCAAAGATCAAGTGACCATAGGTGTGTGGGTTCATTTCTGGGTTTTTAGTTCAATTCCATGGTCTGTCTGCCTGTCTGTCTGTCCCTGTACCAGTACCATGAAGGTTTTTGTTTGTTTGTTTGTTTGTTTGTTTTTTCGTTTTTTTTTTTTTTGTTTTGTTGTTCTTTGGCTTTTTTGAAACAGGGTTTTTCTGTGTAGCCTTGGCTGTCCTGGAATTCACTCTGTATACCAGGCTGGCCTCGAACCCAGAAATCTACCTGCCTCTGTCTCCCAAGTGCTGGGATTAAAGGCGTGCACCACCACCCCAGGTACCATGCAGTTTTTATTACAATTGCTCTGTAGTACAGCTGGAGGTCAGGCATGGTGATTCCACCAGAAATTCTTTTATTGTTGAGAATAGTTTTTCTATCCTAAGTTTTTTGTTATTCTAGATGAATTTGCAAATTGCCCTTTCTAACTCAGTGAAGAATTGAGTTGGAATTTTGATGGGGATGGCATTGAATCTGTAGATTGCTTTCGGCATGATAGCCATTTTGAGTATGTTAATCCTGCCAATCCATGAGCATGGGAGTCTTTCCATCTTCTGAGATCTTCTTCAATTTCTTTCTTCAGAGACTTGAAATACATATCATACAGATCTTTCACTTCCTTAGAATCACCCCAGGATATTTTATATTATTTGGACTATTGTGAAGGATATTGCCTCCCTGTTTTCTTTCTTACCCTGTTTATCCTTTGTGTAGAGAAAGGTCACTGATTTGTTTGAGTTAATTTTACATACGGCTACTTCACTGAAGCTATTTTTCAGGTTCAGGAGTTCTTTGCTGGAATCTTTAGGGCCACTTATATATACTATCATATTATCTGCAAATAGTGATATTTTGACTTCTTCCTTTTTAATTTGTATCCCCTTGAGCTCCTTTCGTTGTCTAATTGTTCTGGCTAGGACTTCAAGTCCTATATTGAATAGGTAGGGAGAAAGTGGGCAGCCTTGTCTAGTCCCTGATTTTAGTGGGATTTCTTCCAGCTTCTCTCCATTTAGTTTGATGTTTGCTACTGGTTTGCTGTATATTGCTTTTATAATGTTTAGGTATGGGCCTTGAATTCCTGATCTTTCTATGACTTTTATCGTGAAGCAGTGGTGCATTTTGTCAAATGTTTTCTTAACATCTAATGAGATGGTCATGTAATTTTTGTCTTTCAGTTTGCTTATATAGTGGATTAAATTGATGGATTTCTATATATTAAGCCATCCCTGCATCCCTGGGATGAAACCTACTTGGTCATGATGAACGATCCTTTTTTTTTTTTTTTTTTTTTTTTTTTTTTTTTTTTTAAACTGTAGCTGTCTTCAGCCGTACCAGAAGAGGGCGTCAGATCTCATTACGGGTGGTTGTGAGCCACCATGTAGTTTTCTGGGATTTGAACTCAGGACCTTCGGAAGAGCAGTCAGTACTCTTATCCGCTGAGCCATCTCTCCAGCCCTGAACGATCCTTTTGATGTGGTCTTGGATTCCGTTTGTGAGGATTATCTTGAGTATTTTTGCATCGATATTCATAAAGGAAATTGGTCTGAAGTACTCTTTCTTTGTTGGAATTTTGTGTGGTTTAGCTATCAGTCTAATTGTGGCTTCACAGAATGAATTGGGTAGAGTACCTTTGGTTTCTATTTTGTGGAATAGTTTGAGGAGAATTGGAGTTAGGTATTCTATCTGAAGGTCAGAAAGAACTCTGCACAAAACCCATCTCGTCCTGGGCATTTTTTGGTTGAGAGACTATTATTGGCTGCTTCTATTTCTTTAGGGGATATGGGATTGTTTAGATTATGAATCTGATTCTCATTAACTTTGGTACCTGGTATCTGTCTAGGAAATTGTCCATTTCATCCAGGTTTTCCAGTTTTGTTGAGTATAGCCTTTTGTAGTAGGATCCTGATGATGTT
>NT_165789.2:212711-235307 GCF_000001635.26 Mus musculus
AGGACTTCTACCTGTTTGGTTGTGTTTTCCTGTTTTTCTTTAAGGACTTGTAACTCTTTAGCAGTGTTCTCCTGTATTTCTTTAAGTGAGTTATTAAATTCCTTCTTTATGTCCTCTACCATGATCATGAGATATGCTTTTAAATCCAGGTCTACCTTTTCAGGTGTGTTAGTGTGCCCTGGACTGGGCGAAGTGGGCGTTCTGGGTTCTGATGATGGTGAGTGGTCCTGGTTTCTGTTAGTAGGATTCTTACATTTACCTTTCACCATCTGGCAATCTCTGGAGTTAGTTGTTATAGTTGTCTTTGTTTAGAGATTGCTCCTCTGTTGATTTTGCTACCCTCTATTAGCAGACGTGGGAGACTAGCTCTCTCCTCTGAGTTTCAGTGGTCAGAGCAGTCTCTGCAGGCAAGCTCTCCTCTTTCAGGGAAGGTGCACAGTTATCTGGTGTTTGGACCTCCTCCTGGCTGAAGATGAAGGCCCAAAACAGGATCTTTCCCAGAAGCTGTGTTGCTTTGGCCAGGAAGGTGGCCGGTTGTCTGGAGCCGAAGATGGCGCCGCCTTAGAAGCTCTGTGGCTCTCGCCTGTCTCAGAAACGGCTGGCCTCTGTATTCCACACCCTCACCCATGCAGCCTGCCCTCCGCAGAGTCCCGGAGCCAAGGCTCCTGCCGGGGCCTGAGGCAGAAACCTTTCAGGCCGGTCGGACCCCTGTGCTCTCACCAGGAAGGTGGCCGGTTGTCTGGAGTTTACCTTCTTGAGTTCTTTATATATATTGGATATTAGTCCCCTGTCCGATTTGGGGTAGGTAAAGATCCTTTCCCAATCTGTTGGTGGTCTTTTTGTCTTATTGACGGTGTCTTTTGCCTTGCAGAAGCTTTGCAATTTTATGAGGTCCCATTTATCGATTCTCGATCTTACAGCACAAGCCATTGCTGTTCTATTCAGGAATTTTTCCCCTGTACCCATATCTTCGAGGCTTTTCCCTACTTTCTCCTCTATAAGTTTCAGTGTATCTGGTTTTATGTGGAGTTCCTTAATCCACTTAGATTTGACCTTAGTACAAGGAGATAGTAATGGATCAATTCACAATCTTCTACATGATAACAGCCAGTTGTGCCAGCACCATTTGTTGAAAATGCTGTCTTTTTTCCACTGGATGGTTTTAGCTCCCTTGTCAAAGATCATGTGACCATATGTGTGTGGGTTCATTTCTGGGTCTTCAATTCTGTTCCATTGGTTACTTGTCTGTCACTATACCAATACCATGCAGTTTTTATCACAATTGCTCTGTAGTACAGCTTTAGGTCCGGCATGGTGATTCCACCAGAGGTTCTTTTATCCTTGAGAAGAGTTTTTGCTATCCTAGGTTTTTTTGTTATTCCAGATGAATCTGCCAATTGCTCTTTCTAATTCGTTGAAGAATTGAGTTGGAATTTTGATGGGGATTGCATTGAATCTGTAGATTGCTTTTGGCAAGATAGCCATTTTTACTATATTGATCCTGCCGATCCATGAGCATGGGAGATCTTTCCATCTTCTGAGATCTTCTTTAATTTCTTTCTTCTTATTTATTTCTTTATTTCATCCCTGTCCAATGTATCATTGAGTAGAGTGTTCTTCATTTTCCATGTGAATGCTGTATTTCTATTATGTATGCTGTTATTAAACATCAGCCTTAGTCCGTGGTGATTTGATAGGATGCATGGAAGGAATTTCAACATTTTTGTATCTTTTGAGGCCTGTTTTGTGACTGATCTATATGGTCAATTTTGGAGGAGTACCATGAGGTTCTGAGAGAAGGTATTTCCTTTTATTTTAGGATAAAATTGTCTGTAGATATCTGTTAAATCCATTTGTTTCAGAACTTCTGTTAGTTTCCATGTGCCTCTGTTTAGTTTCTATTTCCAGGATCTGTCCATTGGTGAAAGTGGGGTGTTGAGATCTCCCAATATTATTGTGTGAGGTGCAATATGTGCTTTGAGCTTTACTAAAGTGTCTTTAATGAATGTGGCTGCCCTTCCATTTGGAGCATAGCATATTCAGAAATTTGAGAGTTCATGTTGGTAGATTTTACCTTTGATGAGTACGAAGTGCCCCCCTGGTTTTTTGTTTTTGTTTTTGTTTTTGTTTTTTTTTTTGATTTTTGCTTTTTTTGATAACTTGGGTTGGATGTCAATTTTATTCGATATTAGAATGGCTATTCTAGCTTGTTTTTTTGGACCATTTCCTTGGAAAACATTTTTCCAGCCTTTCACTCTGAGATAGTGTCTGTCTTTTTCTCTGAGGTGGGTTTCCTTTAAGCAGCAAAATGTTGGGTCCTGTTTGTGTAGCCAGTCTGTTAGTCTATGCCTTTTTATTTGAGAATTGAGTCCATTGATATTAAGAGATATTAAGGAAATGTAATTGTTGCTTCCTGTTATTTTTGTTGTTAAAGTTTGGATTCTGTTCTTGAGGCTGTCTTCTTTTAGGTTTGTTGATGGATTACTTTCTTGATTTTTCTAGGGTTTAGTTATCTGACAAAACAACTTTTATAAGGAAAGATTTATTTTGGCTAATGCTTTAAGGTGATATATCCTATCTTGATAGTGAAGGCCTGGCAACAAACACAGCTACAGCTTTGCTGACAGGAGTAAGCAAGCAGACAGAAATGAATTCTGATTTCCATCAGGCTTTCTCTTTCTTTCCCTTGTATTCACTCTGGATATTCAGCCCAAGTTTAGCATGAGTACTTTTCCTCAATTAAATCTTTCTAGAAATGTCCTCTCAAGCATGTCTAAATGTATGTCTCCTAGGATATATATATATATATATATATATATATATATATATATATATATCATATTATATACACAAATATATTAATATCTATTGGGTAAAATAAGAATGAATGAATTTACAATTGGTTAAAAGTAGATTTTATATTGTTTATATTTGAGTAAATATTGAGCATTAGACTATGAGTTAGGATTTTTTTTTGAAGAGACAGAAAATATTTAACTCCTCAGAGATCACATATTAACTTCATCTGTATTTCTTGTGTATGTTTTCAATATTTAACATATATATATATATATATATATATATATATATATATATATTCCAATTTTTTATTTATGGGACTCATCATACATAGCACCTCTTTACAGCAAGGTAAAATATGAGAAACAGTGAAGGAAATAAATGTAAGTCACAATTATATCAGTAGAGGCCCTCCATTCTTCTCTTTGCTCTCACCCACAAAAGCTTAATAAATTTAACTTTAGTCACCCGCTGCATAGCCTTTTATGTCAGAATATTCCCCAGAAATCACTAAATTCTTTTGAGTCTCCACATCAGCATTAATTTCAGTCCATATTATCAAAGAAACATGTAAATATGCACATATGCATACACACAAGTCCACTCAAAATTAGCTTTTTGTATTTAGTAACTTTAGTACATATTTGTCAGGTCACTAAATAGGTTCACATGAAGAGCCATATTGACTTCTCTTGGTTACATAATGTGACAACTATTCTTGGTTATGAACTTGACTATATCTGGAATGGACTACAGTCCAGAAGTAGAGAGCACACCTGTGAGAGATATTCTTTTTGATTTGATGTAGGTGAATCCACTTCTACTCTGGACATTTGAGAAAAGAAGATACACCTCCAATCTAGATCTGGAGGTCAGAAGGCACTCCTTTAATCTGGGCCACACCTTCAACTGGAATCCTATATGAAGACAAGAAAGAAGGAATTAGATAGATAGATAGATAGATAGATAGATAGATAGATAGAAAGATATTCATTTCATAATTTCTGTGACTCTATAGATCCCTGTCTGATACACATGGCTTTCTCCCTCTCTTCCCATATAACAAACTAATTTATAACTTTTTAAACAAACTTTTTATCTGGTTTGTCTAATTGAGATTATTAAACCTGTTGTTTTTCAATACTTATAACTATATTTATAATTGTAGCATTATTCATATGGCCTAATGTGTTATATTGTTACTCTACTCTCTCTTGTCTTCTAGGATGTGGTACCATAAGTTGTTGCACCAACAAAGCAGGCTCCGTAATTTGATGAAGAGAGGAAACATAGCTCAAGGTCTTCATCTGTCCAACTTTAAAAGTTTATTTTCATCATCCATCCATTGGTGCCATACAACTTCCAAGTCTGTGAACTGTACTTGGCACCAACATGAAGATCATTTGGGTAAGAGATGTGTGAGGAAATATTATTTTTTAATTGTGGTAAGAATAGATGACAAAAAATACCCTATCAACCATTTAAATGTACATCTCAGGAGCATTAATTATGTTCATTTTGCTGTACAAAAAAAATTTTGTGTAGTCTGATCATGTTTTCAGTAGAGTTGCAATAGTATCTGGAGATTTATCTCGAAGACTATTGTAGAAATCGCAAGAATGACAAAACCCCAGGCAACATTAAAATCCCAACTTAGGGATAACTCTACAGTGCTCCAGCCAAACTCTTTACCCAGCATCATCCAAAAAAAAGAAAGCCTCAATAATCCACAGGAAAGTGTTTAAAGCATATAGACCCCTTAGAACGTATTACAAGGTATAGGGTAGATATAGCTTTACCTCTTGTATTGATTTCTAAGGCTCCTGGAGGAATTTCAAAGTGTAAATTCTAAGTGCTTATGAGTACACTCCAAGAATACAAGATAACCTCATTTTCTTTAAAAACACACAGTTTGTTCTTGGAATTTGCTTTCTTGCCCCTCCTAGGTATAGTGAATAAGGAATGAGTTTGCTACAGCCTTTGTTATTCTTATGCCTCTATGGAAAAACATGTTTTGCCACATGCAGCATGTCCTTGTAATTGTATACTTTACTTTGGTGACTCTTCTTAATGCTCTCTTAGTTGCCAGCACTTCTTGGCTTGTTTCTTTGTTTGTTTTCTTGTGTCACTTCTATCCTGCCTTCCATCTTCACATATCCCTCTATACTGTGTTGAAGTAAGCCTCTCCATATAGGGATGACAATCATAAATTTCTAAGCTTAATTATATGTGCAATGACTGTAGATTCTCCAGTGATATATTGATTCTGTCTTATCACATTTTTTTCATCAACGTTTCGTAGGTTTGAATACACAGATGCTACATTGTTGTTTAAATTTATTCCTATTTTGAGAGGTAATATAAAAGGGAAAATTTTCTTAATTCTTTTTTTGCAGTTAATTTTTAAAAGTATTTTTAAATTACTTTTTTGCTTATTCACTTTACATCCCACTTGCTGCCCCTTTCAGTCACCCCCTCCCACATTCCTTTCCCTCTTATCCCCCCTTCTCCTTTGAGCAGGGGGCCCCCTAGGTATCCCTTCACCCTGGCACTTCAAGTCTCTGCAAGGCTAGGTACTTCCTCTCTCACTTAGGCCAGACAAGGCAGCCCAGCAAAAAGAACATATCCCACATACAGGCAAGAGCTTTTGGTATAGACCCAGCTCCAGTTGTTTGGAATCCACATGAAGACCAAGCTGAACATCCACTACATATATGCAGAGAAGCCTAGGTCCAGCCTGTGTGTGTTCTTTAACTAGTGGTTCAGACTCTGAGAGCTCCAACGAACCAGGTAATTGACTCTGTTGGTCTTCCTATGGAGTTCCTATCCTCCCCTGGGCCTGCAATTCTGCCTTCTATTCTTCCATAGGAGTCCCCAAGCTCTATCCACTGTTAGGCTATGGGCATTTACATCTGTCTGAGTCAGCTGCTGGGTGGAGCCTCTTACAAGACAGCCATGCTAGACTCCTGTCTGTAAACATAAGAGGGTATCATTCATAGTGTCAGACATTGGTGCTTGCTCATGGGATGGGTATCAAGTTGAGCTGATTATTCATTGGCCATTCGCTCAGTCTCTGCTCCATCCCCACAGCCTGCATTTCTTGTAGACAAGATACATTTGGAGTTGAAAATTTTGTGGGTGGGTTGGTGTCTATTTCACTTGACTGGGATTTTTACCTGTTACAGGAGGTGGCCTCTTCATGTTCCATATCTCCAATGCTGTGAGTCACAGCTGAGGATACCCCCATTGATTATTGGGTTCCTCCCTTATTCCAGTTCTCTCTCTTGTCCAGGAGATAGCCCCCCACCTCCCCAACCCATCAGTTGAAGATTTCCACTTATTCTCATGGTCATCTAGCCATCCCTCTTATCTCTCCCAACACCTGATCCTGAATCCCACCCCCATCCCCCTCTTCCTCCCCCAGATCTCTCCCCCCATCTGCCTCTTATGACTATTTTATTCCCCCTTCTAAGTGAGACTCAGGCATCGTCACTTGGGCTTACTTTCTTTGTTTAGCTTCTTTAGGTCTGTGGGGGGTGTAGCATAGGTGTCCTATTTTATGGCTAATATCTACTCATAAGTCAGTACATACCATGCATGTCCTCTTGGGAATGGGTTACCTCACTCAGGATGATATTCTCACGTTTTATACATTTACCTGTAAAATTCATGATGTCTTTTTTTTATAGCTAAATAGTATTCCACTGTGTAAATGAACCACATTTTCTTTATCCATTCTTCGGTTGAGGGACATCAAAGTTGTTTCCAGTTTCTGGCTATTATCAATAAAGCTACTGTTAACATAGTTGAGTAAGTGTCCTTGTAGTATGGTGGAACATCTTTTGGGTATATGCCCAGGAGTGGTATAGCTAGGTCTTGAGATAGAACTATTTTAAGTTTTCTGAGAAAGTCACCAAATTGATTTCCAAATTGGTTGTACAAGTTTGCACTCCCAAGAGCAATGAAGGAGTATTCTCCTTGCCCCACATCCTCACCAGCATGTTCTATCTCTTGAGTTTTTGATCTTAGCTATTCTGATGTGTGTAAGATGGAATGTCAGAGTTGTCTTGAGTTGCATTTTCCTGATGACTAAGGACTTTGAACATTTCTTCAAGTGCTTCTCAGCCATTTGAAACTCCTCTCTTGGGAATTCTCTGTTTAGCTCTGTACCCCATTTTTTAAATTGGGTTATTTAGGTTGTTGGTGTCTAACTTCTTTAGTTATTTATTAATTTTGGATATTAGTCCTTTGTCAGATGCAAGGTTGGTGAAGATCCTTTCTCAATCTGTAGACTATTATTTTGTCCTATTGACAGTGTTCTTTGGCTTATAGAAGCTTTTCAGTTTTATGAGGTCCCAATTGTTGTTTGTAGCGCCTGAGCCATTGGTGTTCTGTTCAGGAAATTGTCTCCTGTACCAATGTATTCAAGGGTATCTCTCACTTTCTCTTCTATGAGATTTAGTGTATCCAGTTTTATATTGAGGTCCTTGATCCAGTTGGACCAGAGTTTTATGCAGAGTAATGAAGATGGATCTATTTTCATTCTTCTACATGTAGATATCTAGTTAGACCAGCACCATTTGTAGAAGATGATTTCTTTCTTTCTTTTTTTTTCATTGCATAATTTTGCTTCTTAAGTGTCTGTATGAATGTGGGCTTATTTTTGGGTATAAATTTCTTCCATCATATCTTCTATGCCTGAGATTCTCTTTCATCTCCTTTATTCTGATGGTGATGTTTGTATCTGTTGTTCCTATTTTCTTCCCTAGGTTATCCATCTCCAGGATTCCCTCAGTCTGTTTTCTTTATTGCTTCTATTTCCACTTTTAGGTCTTGCACAGTTGTATTTATTTCCTTCACCTGTTCAATTTTATTTTCCTATATGCCTTTAGGGAATTTATTAATTTCCTCTTTAAAGCCCTCTATTATTTTTATAATATTGGTTTTAAGGTCATTTCTTATTTTTCAGTTGTGTTAGGATAGCCAGGATTTATTGTAGTAGGCTCTGGAAGCTGTGCTCTGGAAGGTGTTATATTGCCCTGGCTTTTGTTGATAGTGTTGTTTTGAGGGCCTTTAGCCATCTGAATGGTTTTGATTTCTGGATGTTCTTGTTGAAGTTGGTATTGGAAGGGAAGTTAACCTTGATGGTTCTTGTGTGGCACGCCTCTGCTAGGTATCCTTGGGCTGTATGATTCCAGATCTGCAGGTCTGTGTTCAGGAGCCACAGGTTCAATGATGGTGGGCAGAGAGGTGGTAGGAGAATGGATGTCCACCTGGGCTAGCAGGCTGTTGAGAGAAGCTTTGGGTGCCTATAGGATTCAGCATGCAGGAAAGATGGGTGGAGGAAGAGTAGCTTACCTGTATGGTTCAGACTCAACAGGTCTTATGAAGGTGGGATGAGAGTGGGTGGGAGAATAGAGGTCCCCCTGGGACAGCAGGCTATTCAGGGCATCATGGCTTCCTCCAGAGGACTCAGCAAGCAGGGAAGATAGCACAGTTAATTTTCTTTATATTAGTAATTTGTTTCTTTCCTCTTTTATCTTGAACATGGCTAAAGTTTTAACAACTTTCTTAATTTTTTTCTTTTTAAGGAAATCATTTTTGGGTCCATTCATTTTTCTTGCTCCCCATCTCCAATTTATTTTGGCCTATTTTTTAAAAAAAATATTTATTTATTTTTTATGTATATGAGTACACTGTCACTCTTTTCAGACACACCAGAAGAGGATATTTGGGCCCATTACAGATGGTTGTGAGCCACCATATGGTTGCTATAAATTGAACTCAGGACCTTTGGAAGAGCAGTCACTGCTCTTAACTGCTGAGCCATATCTCCAGCCCCTGTATTGGCCTATTTTTAATGACACATTCCTTAAGTTTAATTTGCCCTTATTTGTTTTATTTCTTAATATTATACCACAGGCTATTAATTTTAGACATTCTTTTCTAATGTATGCATCTATTGCAATATATTTCCTTTTAACCACTAATTTAATGCTTTCTATTTTTTTTGTAAACTGTACACTCATTTCTATTTAGTTCAAAACATTTATTTTACTTATAACTGTAAAATCATATATAACTTAATTTACGTACATGGGACTTATATTTTTTTGTTATTTATTTCTAGCATATTTTATTATACTGAGAAAACATTCTGCTTTTAGATTCCTTTAACCTTTTTGAGCTTTGTTTTTTGGTTCAAAATATGATCTATCTTGATGGATTTTCATGTATACATTAGAACAATGGCTCTCTGTTCTACTGGTCAATGTATCTATTTTTATAGTAGTTATATGTCATGTTGATTGATATAGCTTTTTAATAGCTTTTGAAACTAGGTAGTATGACATCTCTACCTTTGTTCTTTCTCGACAAGATTGCTTTGGTTATTTGGTGGTCTTAAGTTGAAATCTTTCCTGTAAGATCACAATCAAGACAGAAAGGTCACAGTTGCTATTTCAATTGAGTATAAGAATAGAAATTCTAACCAGGGTAATTAGGTAAGAAAGGGAAGTGAAGGTATAATTTTGCATGTAGAAAACCATGAGAATTCTACCACAAATACAGATATATATTAAGTGAAGTTGCAAGATATAGTAAAAACAAGCAATCAGAAGGAACCCAGCTGTTTCAGTTTATGTATTATAATTCTGAGATTGAGAATCCTTAGAATAGCTTATAGAACATCCCAACTATTATTCAAAGGTCTTTCTTAAAAACCTTAAATCATCAATATTTATACCCTTTGCTAATAGATATATGTGTGAATTGGGTCACATTAAATATCCATACTGTTTATGATTCTACAATGGTTTTTACTACATGGTTTTTACAATTTTTTTAAAATCATGTCTTACTTATGCCTGCATGATTCTTCATTTTCCATGGACAAGTAGAAAACCCTTGCAATTATCTATCTCTTTTTAGTGTACACACATCCTAGCATAAGTGTGCATCTTTCCAGACACAAAATACATGTTGGAGCTTTTCAAAACTAACTACCTCATTCTTTGGATCACCTTGTTATATTTCTGTATATTTGTTTAGTGTCTTGCTTGCCTCCACAAATCCCAGGGGATTCACTTCTCTGAACTTTTCTACAAATCAAGTTAGTTCACTTTGACAGCATAGCTGCTGGTTTTCTTGGTTTGTTTACCCATATAGAAATGCTGAAAATAGAGCTAGAGTAGGAATAAGGAATGTTTAAAACCACATGTTCCTACTTTTACTACCTAAAGTTCAATAGATTTTTCTTGAATAAATGTTTCTTCTTAAAATAAACTTTATTGTGTATATTTAGTGTAACATATTATAAAATGCGTATAGGCAATAAAATGATTTTTATTAGAATAAATCCAGGACACAATGAGAAGACCAAACCTAAGAATAATAGGTATAGACAAGAAGGAAGATTTCCTACTTAAAGGGCAGGTAAATATGTTTAACAAAATTATAGAAGAAAACTTCCCATACCTAAAGAAAGAGATGCCCATGAACATACAAGAAGCCAACAGAACTCCAAATAGTTTGGACCAGAAAGCAAATTCCTCCCGACACATAATAATCAAAACAACAAACCCACAAAACAATGAAAGAATATTAAAAGCAGGAAAGGAAAATGGTCAAGTAACATATAAAGGAAGACCTATCAGAATTACACCTGACTTCTCCACAGAGGCTATGAAAGCCAGAAGATCCTGGGCAGATGTCATGCAGAACCTAAGAGAACACAAATGCCAGCTCAGGCTACTATACCCAGAAAAACTTTCAATTACCATAGATGGAGAACCTAAAGTATTCCATGACAAAAACCAAATTTACAAAATATCTTTCCACGAATTCAGCCCTTCAAAGGACAATAAAGGGAAAACTTCAATACAACGAGGGAAACTACACCCTAGAAAAAGCAAGAAAGTAATCCTTCAACAAACCTAAAGAAGAGAGCCACATGAACAGAATTCTAACTCTAAAAACAAAAATAACAGGAAGCAACAATGACTTTTCCTTAATATCTCTTAATATCAATGGACTCAATTTCCCAATAAAAAGACATAGACTCTCAGATTGGTTACATAAACAGTTCGCAACTTTTTGCTGGATACAGGAAGCCCACCTCAGGGACAAAGACAGACACTACCTTAGAGTAAAATGCTGGAAAACAATTTTCCAAGCAAATGGTCCCAAGAAACAAGCTGGAATAGCCATTCTAATATCGAATAAAATTGACTTCCAACCCAAAGTTATCAAAAAAGTTTAGGAGGGACACTTTTTACTTATCAAAGGTAAAGTTTACCAAGATGAACTCTCAATTCTGAACATCTATGCTCCTAATGCAAGGGCATCCACATTCATTAGAGAAACTTCACTAAATCTCTAAGCACACTTTGCACCTCTCACAATAATAGTGGGGGATTTGAACATTCCACTCTCATCAATGGACAGATCCTGGAAACAGAAACTAAACAGAGACACATAGAAACTGACAGAAGTTATGAAACAAATAGATTTAACAGATTATCAATAGAAAATTTTTCATCTTAAAAAAAAGGATATGCCTTCTTCTCAGTACCTCATGGTACCTTCTCAAATACTGACAATATAATGTGTCACCAAACAGGCCTCAGCAGATACAAAAATATTACAATAATCCCATGCATCCTATCAAATCACCATGGACTAAGGCTGATCTTTAATAACAACATAAATAATTGAAAACTCACATACACGTGGAAGCTGAACAACACTCTACTAAATGATAACTTGTTCAAGGAAGAAATAAAGAAAGAGATTAAAGACTTTTCAGAATTTAAAGAAAATGAAGCCACAACATACCCAAACTTATGGGACAGAATGGAAGCCATGTTAAGAGGAAAACTCATAACTGATTACCTCCAAAAAGCAGCTGGAGCGAGCATACACTAGCAGCTTGACAGTACACCTAACAGCTCTAGAACAAAAGGAAACAAATTCACCCAAGAGAAGTATACAGCAGGAAATATTCAAACTCAGGGCTGAAATCAACCATGTGGAAACAAAAAGAACTATACAAAGAATCAACCAAACCAGGAGCTGGTTCTTTGAGAAAATCAACAAGATAGATAAACCCTTATCCAGACTAACTAAAGAACACAGGGACAGTAACCTAATTAACAAAATCAGAAACAAAAAGGGAAACACATCAACAGAATCAGAGGAAATCCAAAAAAATCATCAGAAACTACTACAAAAGGCTATAGTCAACAAAAACTGAAAACTTGGATGAAATGGACAATTTTCTAGACAGATACCAGGTAACAAGGTTAAATCAGGATGAGATTAACGATCTAAACCTTCCCATATCCCATAAAGAAATAGAAACATTCATTAATAACATCCCAACCAAAAAAACCCAGATGGGTTTAGAGCAGATTTCTATCAGACCTTCAAAAAAGACCTAATTCTAATTCTCCTCAAACTATCCTACAAAATAGAAACAGAAGGTACTCTACCCAATTCATTCTATGAAGCCACAATTACTCTGATACCTAAACCACACAGTGACCCAACAAAGAAAGAGGACTTCAGACCAATTTTCCTTATGAATATCATTGCAAAAATACTCAATAAAATCCTTGCAAACCGAGTCCAAAACCACATCAAAATCATCATCCATCATGATCAAGTATGCTTCATCCCAGGGATGTAAGGTTGGTTCAGTATATGGAAATCTGAGTCCAGCACCATCTTGGGCATGAACTTGGCGGAGGGTCCCAAAGTCCCCAGAGGACTCTCCATGCCACAGGCACTCTATCACACCCAAGATCTTGAGATCAGTGATGAGTGGAATGCAATATCTGTTCCAAAAAACTCGGAGTGTCTTGTGCCAGCAGGAACAGGGATAAAGGAAACCCACCTGACCAACAGCTGGGATACCTTCTCGTGGCTCCAGCCTTGTACCATCTTGGGCACTAACTCAGCAGGCCCTAGCACACCCAGGGTCTTGGGATTACTGAGACCAGTCTACACAGGAGAGTGGCAGAAGCAACAGAGCTTCTTGGACAGGGTCCCTTCAGGCCTTTATCCTCAGCCATGAGGCAGAACTGAGACATAGACCCCTGGGCACCTCCTCTCCAAAGAAGAGTCTGCCTCCAGGGAGGGCTCTAACCTTAGGACTCAGGAGGAGGATCAGAGCTCTAAACTTCTGAGCACCTTCCCTGCAAGAGGAGAGCTTGCCTACAGAGACTGTTCTGAACACTGGGACTCAAGAGAAAGTTGGACTCCCAGGACTGCTAACAGAGGCTAATAGAATCACAGGAGGAACAAGCTCCAGCCAGAGACAGCTAGAGCATCCAACACCAGAGATTACCAGATAGCTAAAGGCAAACATAAGAATCTTACTAACAGAAACCAAGACCACTCAGCATCATCAGAACCCAGTTGACCCACAACAGCAAGTCCTGGATACCATAACACACCTGAAAAGCAAGACTGGGATTTAAAATAATATCTCATGACACTGGTAGAAGATTTTAATAACTCACTTAAAGAAATACAGGAGATTGCTGCTAATCAGGTAGAATTCCTTAAAGAAGTACAGGAAAACACTGCTAAACAGGTAGAAATCCTTAAAGAGGAAACACAAAAAGCCCTTAAAGAATTACAGGAAAACACAAACAAATAGCTGATGGAATTGAACAAAACCACCCAAGATCTAAAAATGGAAGTAGAAACAATAAAGGAAACCCAAAGGGAGAGAACTCTGATATAAATCCTAGGAAAGAAGTCTGAAACCACAGATGCGAGCATCAGCAAAAGAATAAAAGGGATGGAAAAGAGAATCTCAGGTGCAGAAGATTCCATAGAGAATGTGGACACAACAAGAAAAAAATGCAAAATGCAAAAAGATCCTAACACAAAACATCCAGGAAATCCTGGACACAATGAGAAGACCAGACCTAAGGATAAGTATAGATGAGAATGAAGATTTTAAACTTAAAGGGCCAGGAAATATCTTCAACGAAATTATAGAAGAAAACTTCCCCAACCTAAAGAAAGAGATGCACATGAACATACTAGAAGACTACAGAACTCCAAATAGACTGGACTATAAAAGAAATTCCTCTCGACACATAATAATCAGAACAACAAATGCATTAATTAAAGACAGAATATTAAAAGCAGTAAGGGAAAAAGGTCAAGTAACATATAAAGGCAAATCTATTAGACTTACACCAGACTTCTCACCACAGACCATGGAAGCCTAGACGATCCTGGACAGATGTTATACAGACCCTAAAAGGACACAAATGCCAGCCTAGGCTACTATACCCAGCAAAACTCTCAATTACCATAGATGGAGAAACCAAGGTATTCCATGACAAAACCAAATTCACACAATATCTTTCCACAAAACCAGCCCTTCAAAGGGTAATAAAGGGAAAACTCCAACACAAGAAGGAAAATGATGCCCTAGAAAAAGCAAGAAAGCAATCCTTCAACAAACCTAAAAGAAGCCAGCTACAAGAACAGTCCCAACTCTAACAACAAAATTAACAAGAAGTAACAATTACTTTTCTTTAATATCTCTCAATATTAATGGACTCAATTCCCCAAATAAAAAGACATAGACTAACAGACTATCTAATAAAACAGGATCCAACATTTTGCTGATTACAGGAAACCCACCTCAGGGACAAAGACAGACACTACCTTAGAGTAAAATGCTGGAAAACAATTTTCCAAGCAAACGATCTGAAGAAACAAGCTAGAGTAACCATTCTAATAACGAATGAAATCGACATCCAACTCAAAGTTATCAAAAAAGACAAGGAGGGGCACTTCATACTCATCAAAGTTAAAATCTCCCAAGATGAAATCTCAATTCTGAATATTTATGCTCCAAATGCAAGGGCATCCACATTCATTAAGGAAACTTTAGTAAAGCTCAAAACACACATTGCACATCATACAATAATAGTGGGAGACTTTAACACCCCACTCTCATCATTGGACAGAACCTCGAAATAGAAACTAAACAGAGACACATGGACACTAACAGAAGTTATGAAACAAATGGACTTAACCGATATCTACAGAACATTTTATCCGAAAACAAAAGGATATACCTTCTGAGCAACTCATGTTACATTATCCCAAATTGACCATATAATCCTCAGAAAACAGGCCTCAAAAGATACTAAAATATTGAAACTATCCCATGCATCCTATCAGATCATCAAGGACTAAGGCTGATCTTCAATAACAACATAAATAATAGAAAGCCAACATTCATGTGGAAGCTGAACAACACCCACTCAATGATTTCTTGGTTAAGGAGGAAATAAAGAAAGACATAAAATACTTTTTAGAGTTTAATGAAAATGAAGCCAGAACACACCCAAACTTATGGGATACAATGAAAGCATTCCTAAGAGGAAAACTCATAGCTCTGAGTGCCTCCAAAAAGAAACTAGAAAGAGCATACACTAGCAGCCTGACAGCACACCCAAAAGCTATAGAACAAAAGGAAGCAAATTCACCCAAGAGGAGTAGATGGCAGGAAATAATCAACCTTAGGGCTAAAATCAACCAAGTGAAAACAAGAAGAACTATACAAAGAATCAACCAAACCAGGAGCTGGCTCTTTGAGAAAATCAACAAGATAGATAAATCCTTAGCCAGACTAACTAGAGGGCACATGCACAGTATGCTAATTAACAAAATCAGAAGTGAAATTCGAGACATAACAACAGAACCTGAGGAAATCCTAAATATCATCAGATCCTACTACAAAAGTCTATATTCAACAAAACTGGAAAACCTGGATGAAACCTTCCTAGACAGATACCTGGTATCAAAGTTATTTCAGGATCAGATTAATGACTTAAACAGTCCCATTTCCCCTAAAGAAATAGAAGCAGTCATTAATAGTCTCCCAACCAAAAAATATCCAGGATGTGATGGGTATAATGGGTTCTATCAGGCCTTCAAAGAAGACCTAATTCCAGTTCTCCTCAAATTATTCCACAAAATAGAAACAGACGGTACTCTTCCCAGTTCATTCTATGAAGCCACAATTACTCTGATACCTACAACATACAAAGACCCAACAAAGAAAGAGAACTTCAGACCAATTTCCCTTATGAATATCGATGCAAAAATACTCCAATAAAATCCTTGCAAACTGAATCCAAGAGCACATTAAAATGATCAGTCATCATGACCAATTAGTCTTCATCTCAGGGATGTAGGGATGGTTTAATATACTGAAATCCATCAACTTTCTCCCTACCTATTCAATATAGTACTTGAAGTCCTAGACAGAGCAATTCGACAGCAAAAGGAGATCAAGGGGATACAAATTGGAAAGGAAGAAGTCAAAATATCACTATTTGCAGATGATATGATAGTGTATATAAGTGATCCTAAAAATTCCACCTGATAAATAGCTTCAGTGAAGTAACTGGATATAAAATTAACTAAAACAAATCAATGGCCTCTCCATAACCAAAGGATAAACAGGCTGAGAAAGAAACTAGGGAAACAACACCTTTCGCAATAGTCACAAATAATATAAAATACCTTGGTTTGACTCTAACTAAGCAAGTGAAAGATCTGTATGATAAGAACTTCAAGTCTCTGAAGAAAGAAATCAAAGAAGGTCTCAGAAGATGGAAAGATCTCCCATGCTCATGGATTGGCAGGATCAATATAGTAAAAATGGCTATCTTGCCAAAAGCAATCTACAGATTCAATGCAATCCCCATCAAAATTCCAACTCAATTCTTCAACAAATTAGAAAGGGCAATTTGCAAATTCATCTGGAATAATAAAAATCCTAGGATAGCAAAAACTATTCTTAACAATAAAGGAACCTCTGATGAAATCACAATTCCCGACCTCAAGCTGTTCTACAGAGCAATTGTGATTAAAACTGCATGGAACTGGTACAATGACAGACAGGTAGATCAATGGAACAGAATTGAAGATCCAGAAATGAAAACACACATCTATTGTCACTTAATCTTTGACAAAGGAGCTAAAACCATCCAGTGGAAAGAAGACAGCATCTTCAACAAATGGGGCTTTCTCTACTGGTGGTTAGCCAGTAGAAAATGTAGAAGAATGTGAATTGATCCATTCTTATCTCCTTGTACAAAGCTGAAGTCTAAGCAGATCAAAGAACTCCATATAAAACCAGAAACACCTAAACTTGTAGAGGAGAAAGTGGTGAAGTGTCTCAAAAATATGGGCACAGGAGAACAATTCCTGAAAAGAACACCAATGGCTTGTGTTGTAAGATCAAGAATTGACAATTGCAACCTCATAAAATTGCAAAGCTTTTGTAAGGCAAAAGACACTGACAATAAGACAAAAAGGCCACCAACAGATTGGGCAAGAATTTTTACCAATCCTAAATCTGATTGGGGACTAATATCTAATATATATGAAGAACTCAAGAAGTTGGACTCCAGAAAACTAAACAACCCTATTAAAAAATGCGGTACAGAGCTAAACAAAGAATTCTCAACTGAAGAATACTGAATGGCTGAGAAGCACCTAAAAAAAGTTCAACATCCCTAATCATCAGGGAAATGCAAGTCAAAACAACTCTGAGAGTCCATCTCACACCAGCCATAATGGCTAAGATCAAACGTCAGGTGACAGCAAATACTGGCAAGGATTTGAAGAAAGAGGAACACTCCTCCATTGTTGGTGGGACTGTAAGCTGGTACAACCACTATGGAAGTCAGTCTGGCGGTTCCTTAGAAAAGTGGACATAATTTTTCCAGAAGATCTAGCAATACCACTCCTGGGCATATATCTAGAATACGCTCCAGCATGTAATAAGGACACATGCTCCACTATGTTCACAGGAGTCTTATAATAGCCAGAAGCTGGAAAGAACACATATGTCCCTCAACTGAGGCAGTCTCTGTATGGTCATTCCTTCTGTCTCAGCTCCGAATTTTGCCTTTGTAACTTCTTCCATGTGTATTTTGTTCCCCCTTCTAAAAAGGTTCCTGAGCTTCTTGGCTAATATCCACATATCAGTGAGTCCATATCATGTTTTTTCTTTTGTGATTGGGTTACCTCACTCAGGTTGATATCCTCCATATACATCCATTTGTGTAGGATTTTCATAAATACATTGTTTTTAATATCTGCGTAGTACTTCATTTTGTAAATTTACCACATTTTCTGTATCCGTTCCTCTTCTGCTACGAACATAGTGGAGCATGTGTCCTTAGTACCATGTTGGAGCATCTTTTAATGCCTATACCTCATTGAATTGCATTTTCTTTATTTCTTTTGAGGGATGTATTCATTTCCTCTTTAAATTCCTCTATTATCTTTTAAAAGATTGGAGTTAAGTTCTTCTTGTGCTTCAGTTTTGTTAGAATATTCAGGACTAGCTGTAGCAGGATTGCTGGGCTCTGGTGGTGCCATATTGTCCTAGCTGTTGTAGGTTGTGTTCTTATGCTGTACTTTAGGTATCTGGTTTTCCCTGGTATTGGCTGGATGATCGTGATGGCATCATGACTTCTCTGGAAGTCAGGGGGCGTTGGGCCAGACAATGAAGGTCAAGGAACCAGATTCTACTGGTTGTGTCTCAGGTGGACATCATTGGCAAGCGATTGGTGGATGACTATTCTAAGCTGGTAATTCTTGGGACCTCTAACAGGCATCTCTGCTGACTGTGTTCCAAGCAGACCAGACTGGAAGGGGACTGGTTGGGTGGACCCCCACTTATTTCCATAGGGAAGCAGGATGCTTTTGGATTTCCACAAGGCCCTTCTGACTATATCAATTTCTTGTGTCTTTTCTAGGGCTCTTCTCCTTCTTTCTGTTTTGTCCTGTTTTGATGTGTTAGTCTTCACTTCATAACATCATTATCATCATCATCCCTTAGAAGTTGTTTGTTTTCTAATGAGAGACAGAAAGGAAGTAGGTCTGGATGCAAGGGGTGGTAGGGAGAATCTGGGAAGCATATGGGGTGGGAAACTTATAATCAGGATATATTATATGAAAAAATCTATTTTCAATAAATGAAACAAGGCTCAGAAAACAGAAACTAAGAGTATTGAAAAGAAGTGGTGAGACTGCATAAAGCAGAGGGCTTCCACCTTAGTCTGGAGAAAGAAAACACAGAAGTATGCCTGCCGTACATGGAACCCAGCAGCTTCCCCTACCCTTTAAGGAAAGGTTGAGTTCTGCTATCTTTTTTTTACTTAGTCCTTATAAGTTCAAGCTAGGTGCAGTGGGTTTTTATACTTCTTGACTGAAAGCATTATTTTTATTGTTGTTTTAAAGTTTTTTATCATTTAGTTTTTAGTACATTATAATTAAAATAGAATTGCATCACTTTTCCGTTTCCCCTTTCTCCCTCCAAGCACTCAGAGGTGTTCTCCCTCCTGTGCCTTTCTCAGCCCTTATTCTTAAATTGATGACTTCTTTTTCTTTGATTATTGCTATTACGTACGTGTGTGTTTGTGTGTGTGTGTGTGCATGTGCATGTGTGTGTGTGTGTGTACAAATACAACCCTGAAAAATAAAACCCTCTCTGTTCAGATCCATAGCCCATTATTTTTACTTAGGATCTTTGTTTTCTTGTCTTCTTCAGTTCTTTCAATATTCTGAATATTAATCCTCTATCAGATATATAGCTTGCAAAAATTCTAACTCATTCTGTGGTATTCCCCTTTGATTAATTATTTCTCTGGTTGTACAGAATTATTTTAGTTTTATGAGGTCCCACTTGTCAATTGTTCGCCTTAATTCCTGGACAGGTGAAGTCTTCTTCAGAAAGTCCTTCCCACACCTGTATCATATAGGTCCTGCCTATATTTTCTTCTAGCAGTTTCAGTGTTTCAGGTTTCATACTGGGATCTTTAATCTACTTGGAGTTAGCTTTTGTGCAGAGTTATAGAAATGGGTCTAATGTCATTCTTCTACAGTGGATAGTTTTTCTAGCACCATTTTGTTGAAGATGTTGTTTTTTTTTTTCTGCAGTGTATTTTTTGCCTCTTTTTCAAATAGCAGATGGCTATAGTTACATATGTTGGAGTCTTCTATTTTTTCCATTGGTCTATATGTCATGCATGTGTGTATCATGTGGCAAGAGGGGGCATCTGGGATCTGGGATGGTAATCCCTCTAGCATTGTTCTTTTTGCTCAGGAATGCTTTAACGAACTGGAATCTTTTGTGGTTCCACATGAATTTTAGGATTTTTTTTCTATAAGGAAAGTTGTGGGACTTTTATTGAAATTGTATGTAATCTATAAATTGATTTTAGTAGAATAGTCATTTTCATAATGAGTCTATCAATTCATGAACATTGGAGGTCTTTCCATTTTCTAGTTTCTTCTATACCTTCTGTCTATAGAGATTTAAATTTTTCTTTGTATATGATTTAACCTACCAGAAGGTAATTTTTTCCTTTTTTCCCAGTTTTTAATGACTTTTATCTTTTTACAGTCCAGTCATTACCTCCCCTCCCAGTCCATCCTCTCACAGTTCCTCATCCCATTCCTCCTCCCCCCACCCACTCACTGTCTCTAAGAGGATTTCCCTGCCCCACAACCTGCCTCCATGCCAGGCATCCCTAATCCCTGGGGCCTCAAGTGTCTAGAGGGTTAGGCTTGGTTTCTCTCACTGAGGCCAAAACAGGTATTCCTCTGCTGTATATGTGTTGAGGGCCTCATATCAGCTGGTGTATGCTTCCTGGTTGTTGGCTCAGTGTCCGAACAATCTTAGGGGTCCAGGATAGTTGAAACTGCTGGTCTTCCTATGGAGTCACCCTCAGCTTCTTCCAGCCTTTTCCTAATTTATCCACAAGGGTCCCAGATTTCAGTTGGGTTGGTTGGATGTAAATATATATGTACATCTGTCTCAGTCAGCTGCTTGTCAGGCCTCTCAGAGGATAGCCATGCTAGCTAGGCTCGTGTCTGTAAGCACCCCATAGCATCAGTAATAGGTCAGGCCTTGGCGATTCCCCTTGAGATGTATCCCAAGTTGTGCTGGTCACTGGATCTCCTTTCCCTCAAGCTCATCTCCATTTTTTGTCCCTGGAGTTCTTTTAGACAGGACCAATTCTGGGTCAGATTTTATGACTGTGTGATGGCAACCCCATCCCTCCACTTGATGCCCTGTCTTTCCACTGGAGGTGGTCTCTACAAGTTCCCTCTCTCCACTGATAGGCATTTCATCTAAGGTCCCTCCTTTTGAGTCTGAGGGTCTCTCACCCCACCCAGGTCTCAGAGATATTCTAGAGGGTACCCCCCACCTCCTACTCTGTGAGGTTGCATATTTCCATTCATTCTCCTGGCCCTGAGGGCTTCTCTCCAGCCCCCCCCAAACGTGATCATATTTTTCTTTCCCCCTCCACCTTGCCTCTCAAACCCACATTTATTCCTCTTTCTGCCTCCCATGACTGCTTTCTTCTCCCTCCCAAGTGGGATTGAAATATCCTCACTTGGGCCCTGGAACTTGTTAACCTTCTCGAATTCTATGGATTGTATCCTAGGTATTCTGTACTTTGGGCTAATATCCACTTATTAGTGAGTACATACCATGCATATCCTTTTGGGTCTGAGTTCCCTCACTCGGGATGACATTTTCTAGTTCTATCCCTTTGCCTGGAAAACTCAGGATGTCCTTGTTCCTAATAGCTGAGTAGTATTCCATTGTGTAAATGAACCACATTTTCTGTATCCATTCTTCCTTTGGGGACATCTGGGTTGTTTCCAGCTTCTGGCTATCACTGATAAAGCTGCTACAAGCATAGTGGATCATGTGCCCCTGTGGTATGGTGAGGTATCTTTTCAGTATATGCCCAAGAGTGGTATAACTGGGTCTTCAGGTAGATCAATTTCTAATTGTCTGAGGAACTTCCAGATTGGTTTCAACAGTGGTTGTACCAGTTTTCAATACCACCAACAATGGAGGAGTGTTCCTCTTTCTTCACATCCTCTCCAACATGTGCTGTCACCCGAGTTTTTGATTTTAGCCATTCTGATTGGTGTAAAATGGAATCTCAGGGTCATTTTGATTTGCATTTCCCTGATCACTAAGGACTTTGAACATTTCTTTAAGTGCGTCTCAGCCATTTGTGTTTCCTCTGTTCTAAATTCTCTGCTTAGTGCTGTACCACATTTTTTGATAGGGCTATTTGGTTCTCTGGGGTCTAACTTCTTTTTTTTTTTTATTATTTAAAGAAATTTATTAGCCATTTTATTTATTTATTTTTTTAATTTTTTATTAGGTATTTAGCTCATTTACATTTCCAATGCTATACCAAAAGTCCCCCATACCCACCCACCCCCACTCCCCTACCCACCCACTCCCCCTTTTTGGCCCTGGCGTTCCCCTGTACTGGGGCATATAAAGTTTGCGTGTCCAATGGGCCTCTCTTTCCAGTGATGGCCGACTAGGCCATCTTTTGATACATATGCAGCTAGAGTCAAGAGCTCCGGGGTACTGGTTAGTTCATAATGTTGTTCCACCTATAGTGTTGCAGATCCCTTTAGCTTCTTTGGTACTTTCTCTAGCTCCTTCATTGGGGGCCATGTGATCCATCCAATAGCCGACTGTGAGCATCCACTTCTATGCTTGCTAGGCCCAGGCATACTCTGACAAGAGACAGCTATATCAGGGTCCTTTCAGCATAATCTTGCTAGTGTATGCAATGGTGTCAGCATTTGGAAGCTGATTATGGGATGGATCCCCGGATATGGTAGTGTCTACATGGTCCATCCTTTTATCTCAGCTCCCCACTTTGTCTCTGTAACTCCTTCCAAGGGTGTTTTGTTCCC
>NT_165789.2:235407-236978 GCF_000001635.26 Mus musculus
AGTCTTCATTATTCTTGAGTTTCATGTGTTTAGGAAATTGTATCTTATATCTTGGGTATCCTAGGTTTGGGGCTAATATCCACTTATCAGTGAGTACATATTGTGTGAGTTCCTTTGTGAATGTGTTACCTCACTCAGGATGATGCCCTCCAGGTCCATCCATTTGGCTAGGAATTTCATAAATTCATTCTTTTTAATAGCTGAGTAGTACTCCATCGTGTAGATGTACCACATTTTCTGTATCCATTCCTCTGTTGAGGGGCATCTGGGTTCTTTCCAGCTTCTGTCTATTATAAATAAGGCTGCTATGAATATAGTGGAGCATGTTTCCTTCTTACCAGTTGGGGCATCTTCTGGATATATGCCCAGGAGAGGTATTGCTGGATCCTCCGGTAGTACTATGTCCAATTTTCTGAGGAACCGCCAGACTGATTTCCAGAGTGGTTGTACAAGCCTGCAATCCCACCCACAATGGAGGAGTGTTCCTCTTTCTCCACATCCACGCCAGCATCTGCTGTCACCTGAATTTTTGATCTTAGCCATTCTGACTGGTGTGAGGTGGAATCTCAGGGTTGTTTTGATTTGCATTTCCCTGATGATTAAGGATGTTGAACATTTTTTCAGGTGCTTCTCTGCCATTCGGTATTCCTCAGGTTAGAATTCTTTGTTCAGTTCTGAGCCCCAATTTTAATGGGGTTATTTGATTTTCTGAAGTCCACCTTCTTGAGTTCTTTATATATGTTGGATATTGGGGTCTAACTTCTTAAGTTCTTTGTATATTTTGAATATCAGCCCTCTATCAGATGTGGCATTAATGAAGTTTTTTTCCCAATCTGTAGGTTGCCTATTTGTACTGTTGATAGTGTCCTTTGCCTTACAGAAGCTTTTCAGATTCATAAGGTCCCATTTATCAATTCTTAATCTTTGAGCCTGAGCCCCTGGAGTTCTGTTTAGGAATTCTACCCCTGAAACATTTTGCCATTGAGTTCCAGGCTCTTTCCCACTCTTTCTTCTATTAGATTCACTGTATCCTTAATCCATTTTGACTTGAGCTTTGTTCAAGGTGACAAATATGGATTTATATTCATTTTTCTACATACTGACTCCAAGTTAGACCAGCGCTATTTAGTGTAGATGCTTTCTTTTCTGCATTGTATATTTTTTGGCTTCTTTGTCAAAGATCAAGTGTTTAGAAGTGTGTGGTTTTATTTCTGGGTGTTCAATTCTATTCCACTGATCAATCTATCTGTCTCTGCACCAGTACCATGCAGTTTTTATCACTATTGCCTCAAGTCAGAGATGTTGATTCCCCCAATATAAGTTATTATATTATTAAGAATTGTTTTTGATATCCTGAGTTATTTGTTTTTCCATATGAAATTGAGAATTGCTCTTTCCATGTCTTTGAAGAGTTGTGTTAGGATTTTGATAGGGATTGTGTTAAATCTGTAGGTTGCTTTTGGTGGGATGGCCATTTTTACTATGCTAATTTTACTAATCCATGAGCATGGGAGATCTCTCAAGCTTCTTAGATCTTCTTAGATTTCTTACTTCAGAGACTTAATGTTTTG
>NT_165789.2:237230-240416 GCF_000001635.26 Mus musculus
TTGTATTAGGGTTCTCTAGAGTCACAGAACTTATGGATAGTCTCTATATAGTAAAGGAATTTATTGATGACTTACAATCTTCAGTCCAATTCCCAACAATGGTTCAGTAGTAGCTGTGAATGCAAGTCCAAGGATCTGGAAGTTACTCAGTCCCACACAGCAAGCAAGCGAGGGAGCAAGAGCCAGAGTCCCTTCTTCCAATGTCCTTATATGGTCTCCAGCAGAAGGTGTAGCCCAGATTAAAGGTGTGTTCCACCACACCTTTAATCCCAGGTGACCTTGAACTCAGAGATTTCCCTGTCTTAATCTTCTGGAATCCATAGCCAATATGCTTCAAGATCACCATACCAAGATCCAGATCAGAAACTTCTATCTCCCAGCCTCCAGATAAGGGTCACTGGTGAGCCATCCAATTCTGGATAGTAGTTCATTCCAAATATAGTATAGTCAAGTTGACAACCAGGAATAGCCACTACAATCCACCGCTTGTCAACTTGACACAAATAATATGTCGTGTTCACATGAAACAGTAACAAGGTTGTGAATACGCCTAACATGATATAACTATCCCTCGTACAATAGCAAATGCATTTGTAAATTTACAATGGGGCAATGTCCCTTGGGAACATCCTTTTAGTGTCTCAACTCAAATACAAACTTATGTTAAAGAGATTGGAAAAAAGACAAATATATTCGTTAGCAAAATAAGACAGGGTCATTCATATTACTTTATAATCCTCGTTTCTTCAACTGGTTACATGGCCTTAATTGGTATTTATAACTACCTTCCTCTACTACCCATTCTGTATTTCCTTCACCTTTTGTAAGCACCTCAGCAAGTCTTGCCTTTTTTCCTGGAGGATTAACCCATACCTTCATTCCTGATGGGTCTGCATCCTTTGACGTCTTGCTTGGAATAGGCTGTTGTAGTTTCCCATTGACTTGAATCACAGGATGTGGTAGTACTAAGAGATGCCCTAAGGGATCTCCTACATTCCAGACATAATCTTCCTTACCTCCATTGTGAAGAGGTAATCCAATTTCCCCATGGTAATCTGGATCTATCACCCCTCCTAACACTGTTATTCTTTTCATAGCTTGTTGGTTTAAGGGCATTAGAAGCCCAAAAGGACCCACGGGAAGTCTGAGCTTCCAATTCAATGGAATGTTTGTTGTAGCTCCTGGTAGGAGCACTCTCTCCTCTGGAGCCAAAACTTCTATGTCTACAGAGCCTAGAGTTATGGGGACAGGAAACAAAAATTTTCCTAGAGGGTCACTAGGAGTGATAGTGCGTAGAACTATTCCCTTTTCCACACCTTGATTCCTGGACCCATGGATCCTGGCTATGGGGGAAACTGTACCATATATCAAAAGCTGATTCAAAGCATATACTGCCTTCTGAAGAACTCTGCTCCAGCCTTCCATGCTATTACCACCTAATTGGCACTGTAACTGCATCTTCAAAAGGCCATTCCATCTTTCTATCAGACCACCTGCTTCTGGATGATGGGGAACATGATAAGATCAGTGAATTCCATGATGGTGGGCCCACTCTCATACTTCTCTGGCTGTGAAATGAGTTCCTTGGTCAGAAGCAATACCATGATTATAGATAAGGCATTCTGTCAGTCCATGGATGGTGGTTTTAGCAGAGGCATTACGTGCAGGAAAGGCAAATCCATAACCAGAATAAGTATCTACTCCAGTAAGAACAAAACGCTGTCCTTTCCATGAAGGAAGTAGTCCAATGTGGTCAACCTGCCACCAGGTTGCTGGCTGGTCACCTCGAGGAATGGTGCCATATCTGGGGCTCAGTGTTTGGTTTCTGCTGTTGGCAGATCTGGCATTCAGCAGCAGCTGTAGCCAGGTCAGCCTTGGTGAGTGGAAAGTCCGTGTTGCTGAGCCCAAGCATAACCTCCATCTCGACCGCCATGGTCACTTTGTTCATGTGCCCATTGAGCAATGACATGGATGGTTGGGGAAAGAGGGTGACTGTCCACAGAATGGTTCATCTTATCCACTTGATTATTGAACTCATCGTTGGCTGAAGTCACCTTTTTGTAAGCATTTACATGGGACACAAATATGTTCACATCCTTTGCCCATTTGGAGAGATCTATCCACAATACTTCTTCCCCAGGTGTCTTTCTCACAAATTTTACAATTGTGATCTTTCCAAGTCCCTGACCATCCAGCCAATCCATTGGTTACAGCCCATGAGTCAGTGAATAATTGTACATCTGGCCATTTCTTCTTACAAACTGTAATACCGTGTGTACTGCCCAAAGTTCTGCCCACTGTGAAGATTTTCCTTCAAATGTGTCTTTCAGGGTTGTCCCAGAAAGGGGTTGTAATGCAGCAGCTGTCCACTTCTGGGTAATGCCTGCATAATGTGCAGAGCCATCAGTAAACCAGGCCTTAGTCTTCTTTTCTTTGGTCAGCCGATCATAGGGAACACCCCATGAGGCTATAGGCGCATGCTTGGTAGCAGATGACATTGTAACAGAAGTAGAAACCATAGGAATTTGAGCAACTTCTTCATGTAACTTGCTTGTGCCTTCAGGACCTGCTCTGGCCCGATCACATATATACCACTTCCATTTGATAATAGACTGCTGCTGTGTGTGTCCTACTTTATGACTTGCAGGGTCTGATAGTACCCAGCTCATGATGGGTAGTTCAGGTCGCATAGTAACTTGGTGTCCTATTGTCAAACGTTCAGTTTCCACTAAGGCCCAATAGCAGGCCAAGAGCTGTTTTTCAAAGGGAGAATAGTTGTCTGCAGATGATGGTAGAGCTTTGCTCCAAAATCCCAAAGGTTTCTTCTGTGATTCACCTACAGAGCCTGCCAGAGGCTCCAAACAACATCTCTATCAGCCACAGACACCTCAAGTACCATCAGGTCTGCTGGATCATATGGTCCAAGAGGTAGAGCAGCCTGCACAGCAGCCTGGACCTGTTGAAGGGCCTTCTCCTGTTCCAGGATCCACACAAAGCTAGCAGCTTTCCAAGTCACTTGGTAAATAGGCCAAGTAACACACCCAAGTGAGGGATGTGCTGTCTCTAGAATCCAAATAGACCCACTAAACGTTGTGCTTCTTTCTTGGTTGTAGGAGGGGCCAAGTGCAATAACTTATCTTTCATCTTAGAAAGAATATCTCTGCATGTCCCACATCACTGGACTCC
>NT_165789.2:242175-242796 GCF_000001635.26 Mus musculus
GTCAAACGTTCAGTTTCCACTAAGGCCCAATAGCAGGCCAAGAGCTGTTTTTCAAAGGGAGAATAGTTGTCTGCAGATGATGGTAGAGCTTTGCTCCAAAATCCCAAAGGTTTCTTCTGTGATTCACCTACAGAGCCTGCCAGAGGCTCCAAACAACATCTCTATCAGCCACAGACACCTCAAGTACCATCAGGTCTGCTGGATCATATGGTCCAAGAGGTAGAGCAGCCTGCACAGCAGCCTGGACCTGTTGAAGGGCCTTCTCCTGTTCCAGGATCCACACAAAGCTAGCAGCTTTCCAAGTCACTTGGTAAATAGGCCAAGTAACACACCCAAGTGAGGGATGTGCTGTCTCTAGAATCCAAATAGACCCACTAAACGTTGTGCTTCTTTCTTGGTTGTAGGAGGGGCCAAGTGCAATAACTTATCTTTCATCTTAGAAAGAATATCTCTGCATGTCCCACATCACTGGACTCCTAAGAATTTCACTGATGTAGATGGTCCTTGAATTTTGGTTGGATTTATTTCTCATTCTCTCATATGCATGTGGTACCAATGAGTCCAAAGTGATTGCTACTATGTGCTCATTTGGTCCAATCAGCATAATGTCATCAATGTAGT